>NW_020954560.1:6442452-6488755 GCF_900497805.2 Vombatus ursinus
AGAGAGAGAGAGAGAGAGAGAGAGAGAGAGAGAGAGAGATGGGGAATGGCTGATCAGTGGAGCACTCAAAACACACACAATATTTATCAATTAAGTCCACCATCTTTTATGAATGTAGTTTGTGGTGCCCCAAAACAGTTACAATAATAACATCAAAGATAACTGATCACAGATCACCACAACAGATATAATAATAACGAAAAAGTTTGAACTATTCCAAAAATTACCAAAATGTGACACAGAGACAAGATGTGAGTACATGCTATTAAAAACATGGTGCCAACAGGTTTGCTTGATACAGAGTTGCCACAAACCTTAAATTTATAAAAGACACAGGATCTATGAAGTACCATAAGGTGAAGCACAATAAAACAAAGTACACAGTAGTAAATGGCCATAATAATCTAGTGATTGATAAACCTAAAGATCCAAGCTTTTGGAACAAAAACTCACTATGTGAGAAACTAGGTATAGACCAACATTTCACACTGTATGCCAAAATAAGGTCAAAATGGGTATATGATTTAGACATAAAAGGATAATATCATAATCAAATTTAGGAGAGCATGGAATATCTTACCTATCAGAACTATGGATAAGGCAAGAATTTATGACCATACAAGAGATTAAAAAGCATTATGGGAATTAAAATGTATGATTTTGATTACATGAAATTAAAAAGATGTTGCACAAACAAATACAATGCAGCCAAGATTAGAAGAAAAGAAGAAAACTGGGAAAATACATTTTTATAGTATATTTCTCTGATAAAGGCTTTATTTCTCAAATATATGTAGAACTGAGTCAAATCTATAAGAATATGAGTCATTTCCCAATTAATAAATGGAAAAAAGATACGAACAGGCAGTTTTCAGAAGAAATAAAAGCTATATATATTCATATGAAAAAAGTCTCCAAATAACTATTGATTAGAAAAATGCAAAGTAAAACCACCTTACATTTATCAGATTGGCTAACATGACAGAAAAACAAAATGACAAATGTTGGAGGGGATATGGAAAAATTGGGACACTAATGCACTGTTGGTGGAGTTGTGAACTGATTCAACCATTCTGGAGAACAATTTAGAACTATGCCCAAAGGGCTACAAAACTGTGCATATCCAGCGATGCCACTGCTGGGTCTATATCCCAAAGAGGTTAAAAAAAGAAAGAAAGAAAAGGACCTATATGTACAAAAATATTAATAGCAGCTTTTTTGTGGTGGCAAAGAATTGGAAATTGAAGAGATGTTCATTAACTGGGGAAATGGCTAAACAAGTTGTGGTATATGATCATGATGGAACACTATCATGCTATAAGAAATGAAGAGCAGGATGGTTTCAGAAAAACCTGGAAAGACTTATATGAACTAATGCAAAGTGAAGTCAACAGAGCCAGGAGAACATTGTACACAATACCAGCAATATTGTATGATGATCAACTATGAATGACTTAGCTATTCTCTGCAATACAATAATCTAAGACAATTCTGCAGGACTTTTTTTTATGAAAATGCTATCTCCAGAGAAAGAACTGAAAAGAGTCTGAATGCAGATTGAAGCATACTTTTTTTTAAACTTTATTTTTTGGGGGTTTTTTTTTGAGGGGATCTGGGGTTTTTTTCCCACAACATGGCTAATAACTACATGTGTATAATGGACATCAAATTGCTTGCCTTATCAAGGAGGGATGAGGGGAAGCAGAGAGAGACAGAATTTGGAACTCAGAATTTTTTTTAAATGGTAAATTGCTTTTATATGTAACTGGAAAAAAAATAAATTTTTTTTAAAAACAATTGGCAACTTTGGAGAGATCAGTTCAGTTAAATGATAAGTATAGAAATCAGATTTGAAAGATTTAAGGATTGAGTGAGTGCAGAGAGAGTGGAGGCAATGAGAGTAGTCAGATTTCACTAAGAGTGTGGCTAAGAAAGGAGGAGAAATGCAGGAAAATATTTTTAGGAAATAACAGGGTCTAGTGAAGATTTTTTTTTAATGGGAAAGACTGATATGTTTAAAAGAGAGTTTGAATCTTGGGGCAGCTAGGTGGCACAGTAGGTAGAGTTCCAGCCTTGGAGTCAGGAGGACCTGAGTTCAAATCCGGCCTCAGACACTTGACACTTACTAGCTGTGTGACCCTGGGCAAGTCACTTAACCCCCATTGCCTCACCAAAAAAAAAAAACAAAAAACAAACATGCTGTTATATTAGCACAAAGCTCAATAAAGACTTGCTTGACAAAAAGCCAATGATTCTGCCATCTCATACTCCTAGTAAATGATGGGTCTTGCTTTTTTCATCCCCTTTTACACATCACCCCATGTGCAGACTGGGCACATAACATTGTTGTTATGGATCGGGACTGGACTGGTCATTTTTTTTTTGCTCATGCATAAACATTTGTAGAGAAAGCAATAATAACAAAAATTACAGAATTGAGAGAGAGAGAGTGAGAGTTTGGAAATTTAAAGAGGGGATAATTGTGGATAGTCTGCCAAAAAAAGACATGGGAAGATAGGATTAATGGTACAGGAAAAAAAAGTGCAGAGGGAGAAGAAATTATATTGGTTAATATTTTTCCTTCTCCCCTTTGCAAGGAATAGAGGTAATACTTAAGGGAGGAAAATAAACATGTAAAGATAGTTTGGAGATGATGTCTTGAACATCACATACAGTTTTGTTTTGGTTTTTTTATTTTCAAGCCTTAGCGTTTGCAAGACAGGTCTCTACAAAAAGAAAACTAAAGCAATTATTCCCAGAATCAATGGAAAACTCAAAAAAACCTAGCAATATTCTTCAGAGTTAGCCTTCAGAAAGCCATTTTTAGAAATAATTTAGTAACTGTATATTAACTTCGTAAGAAAAATGGGGAGAGGGGAGATGGGAATTCTTTTAAAACAGAAAGTTATGGTAAATTTTAACAATGTAGCCACTAAGACATTTCATATCCCTATACTACAATTATAAAACACCTGGTATAAAACTAGAGATTTAATAAATAAGCTTTTCTTGGTCATTTAGATATTGAAGCTCCTATTTGTAATTTCACAGCTTTGTCATAAAGAATATATGAGTGGAAGAGAAACTACAAAAACATTCCCTGAAATCTCAGGCTCCCCAAAGCAGGTGGCCTCTGAGAGAAGGGTAACCCCAAACACATATGTGAAGACCTTTCTCTCTATAACACAAGATACTCTAAATCACGCCCTATGTCATATCTCTTCTGTATATCATAAGTTACCAAACTCCTGGTCTACATAGTCCCATCTCCTCTCAGTTTTCCTAGCAGCAGATAAGAACTCACACAAGGCAAGAGCTCACATGGAGATCAGAAGTGTCACAAGGGAATTCTCAAGGTCTCTCTGAAGAACTTTGGAATAAATTGTGAGACATAGGAGACATTGGCACAGAACTATCCAGCACAGCGTACCTGCATCAAATAAGGTGCTATACTCAATGAGCAAAAACTGCAGTACCTCGAAAGAAATGTGAGATGCACAAATTTAGAGACACTTTCACTCCAAAAGTTCATATGAACTATTTGTGCCCAACCTGTGGTAGAGCCTTCCAATCTCGTATTGGTCTGATCAGCCACAGTCAGATACACTGTACTTTGACCTCAACACAGTGATTGTCATTTTGGTCCTCTTTGAGAACAAAGGACAACAACAACCAACCAATCATTTTCACTAGGAAAACTTTTTCTCTGAAAAAGTAAAAAGTGAATTTTCTTAGAAAGGTAGCAAGATGCAATGGAAAGGGTACCGAATTTACCAAGGACCTAGTATATACCCTATTTCTGACACTTATTCAGTGGGACCTGGGGCAAGTCACTTCTCTGCTCTGAATATTTCCTTATCTATAATGTAAGGATAGTAAAACTTACACTACCTACCAGAAAGAATTATTTTTGTGAAGAAGATGTTTTCTACAGCTTAAAGGGCCAAAGAAGTGTGCTGTTATTATTCTGAGAAAAGTGAGATGCAATACAACACACCAAAAAAAATGCAATAATCATTTATAGGACTGATAGGTTGTAAGCATAAAAGAGAAACAAAACCTGGGAACAGATTATATAGCAAGCTCACTTCATACTTTACTGAAAAAAATAAAACCATTCGCCAAGAGTTTCTCTTTTTCCCCCTCTTCATCTCACATCATTCAGAGATCTCTCCCTTCTAAAAGCCTGTTATTTATATCTTATTCCCCTTATGAGAATGTACTCTCCTTGAGAAGGCAGTGTTTTTTGCCTTTCCTCGAATCCCCAGTGCTTAGCACAGTGCCTGGCACACAGCAGATACTGAATACATGCTTTTAAACTGATGTCAGTCAGTTCTGTGCACATTACATATTACCTTTTCTGATATGTTTAACTAACATCTGCAAAGAGACTTAAGCTAAGAATTTACAATTGAAAATTTTTCTGTAATCAATGCCATAAATTCTCTAGTGATTTTACTAAAATTTAATTTCATTTAGAATTAAACTATTCATTATTTCTTATAAAATTAATGAATTTAATGTAGAGAAAAAATATTTAAGTACTTCTCACAATAAACTAATTTGACATACAATAATATTGCCTATGGTCAAACAACCCATTTTCAGGAACCATAGTTTGTAGCATTTCTTAGACTATAACACAGCTTGTATAGATTTGGTAAAATTCCCATTGAAAGGTATTTCATAATCCATGTACCTGTCTTGAATTCCAAAATTAAAAAGCCTTATACTAGTTATGAACTGGATACATATTATAAAATTTCAGTATTAAAATTCTTACTCATTTTTTCTTGAAATTGATTAACTTTATCACTGTATTCTTGTAGCAGAGATTTTAATTCTTTAATTTTCATTTCTTTCTCATCATTCTGCATCAATAATAGTGATACCTAATGAAATAAAAATAAATTCTATGTATCAATATTTTAACATAAAGTTTTCTTTATTTTCAAATCTTTAATCCCCAAATCTTAAAAGTGAAATTAGTCCTTATGTATACTCATCAAATATTTAAAAGAATCCTTTTAAAGTGAGCTAAAATAAAAGTTAGACAATTCAAATTTTAATGCAATCATATTCCTTTTGAATTTTCAGATAAAGTAGATTACAGAAGTGAATCAATTGCTAATTATATTAAATATTTAATATTTTTCTGTACAACTATGAATTCTATATACAAATCATTATATATATGTGTGGGTATATATATATACATATGTATGTATATGTGTGTATGTGTTAAACAAACACACAAAAAGAATCAGGTAGAAAAGAAGTAGATTTCTAAAATGTCATCTACTAAAATAATCCAAACTTTTTTCATTGAACTCAGCTGAACGCCAAAAAGGAAAAATACTATATAAATTTTAAAATAGTCTAAGTCTCCTCTTTATTCTAGGGTATAATAACTATCTAGCTAAAGAAGCAAAGAGAAGTCTCTTTCAGGTGTGATGTGGTAGAAAGAGTACTGGACTTGGAATCAAAAGTGGTAGATTCAATTTCTTAATTACGTCATTTACTAGCTATGTGACCTTTACCAAATTATTTCAACACTTTAAACCTGTTTCTTCATCTACTAAATGAAAGGCTTAGACTAAGGTCTCTTCTAGTTTTGATAATCTATGATTCCATAGCCCCTCAGGGGTAAAGGATTAATAAACAAGCCTGAGTTCCCAGAACACCCAGCGATTTTTCTTGTTGTTCAGTAATTTTTAGTCATGTCCAACTCTTCATTATCCCCATTTGGAGTTTTCTTGTCAAAGATACTAGAGTGGTTGGCCATTTCCTTCTCTAGCTCATTTTACAGATGAGGAAACTGAGGTAAAGAGTTCAGTGACTCACCCAGAGTCACACAGCTAGTAAGTGTCTGAGGACAGAGATTTGACTCAGGAAGATGAGTCATCCTGACTCCATCCTGGGCACTCCATCCACCTCATTGCCCATGTGATGATGTGATCATAATTATGATGCAACCATTTAAATAGTGATATGTACATAGATAGACAAGATGAGATTAGATGAGATGATATGAGATAGATATAAAACTTCAGTTATCCACAGTTGAGTATCTGTGGATATTTAGAAAGGCCTGCCAAAGATTACAAAGTTTTGGACAACAAAGGAAATTCTAGGGGCAGCTAGGTGGCGCAGTGGATAGAGCAACGGCTGTGGAGTCAGAAAGATCTGAGTTTAAATGCAGCCTCAGACACTTGACACTTACTGACTGTGTGACCCTGGGCAAGTCACTTAACCTCATTGCCTAGCCAAAAAAACAAAGAAAATTCTAGACAGGACCAGTTGGTGTTCTCATCACTTCTATCAATTGAAGGCAAGAGATACAGAAGAGAAAAACTGACGTGGAAGGTTGTATCTGAGAAAATGGGATTTGGAATTCTGAACCATTGCTAAAAATGAAGGAATGACAGGTTCCTAGACAGGAATGGAGTACACCTAACCAAAACTGATAACAATTATTTGAATAGTGGAGACGATCTGGTTAAAAATCAATGGAGTGAGAAACAGAAGTGATTTTTCAAAACCATTTTGACAGAGAAAATGAGAGGTTTTCCAAATAAATCATAATCCTGGCATGAAGGCATGGTATAGTAGTGATGTGGATCTGCACTTGCCTAGACAACTAATTGCTAGAGTGTGCTCTGTCAAAAGTAGAGCAGATAATCTCATATCATATGAATTTGGTGTGATCTTTCAAAAATGTGGAGGAACCAACAATTTTTTAATTCAGTTTTCATGGAAAAGTAGGTTTATGGAACAATCAAGTGTTTTCTATAGAGAATATTCTATTATCCCATTGTTAGGAAGGAAAGTAGGAAATGGCCACAGGCAAATAAAGAAAGCATTAGTAAATAAACGTAATGGAAGTTTTGTGAGCCTATGAACATTTGTGGGCCAAGGACTGGAAAATCCATTAGAATGGAAGTTTAAAAAATGTTTTAAATCTTCATTCTATTAAAATTTCTCCATCAAACCAAATTAAATAGTTGGAAGATAAATTCCAAGTGATTTCGGACAAGGGAAAGGGAAGGGATTTCACATTTCATAAATAACATACAGTTGCTTAAAAAAAAAAAACCCACAAACCTTCTTTTCCTTATCATGGACTTCTTTTAGGTGTTCTTTTTCAAGTTGTTGAATTTTTTCACATGCTTCCTTTACTTTAGAGATAAAATAAAATCTACTCAAGATATAAAATTAAAATATGCTTCAAAGACTTTAAATATGTGGATAATTTCCCATTCTCATCTCAATAATTAGAGTTCACAAGCTTTTGCTTTACATACTTACACATTTTGGTTTTATGTTAAATACCATGTTAAATACCAGAAATTCACAATCAATTGTTACTGTCACCTTGAATAATAACTGCTCATATTAACATAGTGCATTAAGATTTGTAATTCTTCACCTGTCAGTAATGATCTTCCCTACCTTGCTCCTTATATTGAGCTTTGCTTGCATATCTTATTATAATACTTGCCATGTATCAACTTATGCTATATACTCTAAATATTATAATAGGTATTTAATATTAAATATTACAATAAATGCTTATTGAAATGAAAACAATTAGAGTTACTTTAGAAATTGTCAAAATTATCTTGGTAGCACATATTCTATAAAATAAATGTTATTCTTTTCAATTCTTTAATAAGCAGAATGTTATAACTATCTCTGGTATAAAACTGGTATGCCTTATTTGAATGTACATATATTAATAATTTATATATTTTAATTAGAATACTATAATGACAATAATCAGAAAAATATTTTTAATCTAGTAATAAGTATATTGCACTAGAAATCAATAAACTTCAAAGTAAAACTTTAAAGTAAAAAATTTATTGATAGTATCAATTGATAATCTATATCCCCTAAATTCATATTTAAATTATATATTGCATCTCATATCTTCTCTTATGACATAACTGCTACAAGAAGAGCATTATAAATATTAAACAGGATCCTTACACTTAAAATGCATTTCTTGTCTGCGACTTTCAGCTCCTACTCGAAGTTCTTCAAAAGCTTGTACCATTTTCTACAATACAAAATATAACTTTTAAAGATTATATTTGGAATCTTGAAATATGACAGTTTGTAGAAAATGACCCAGATTTAAATATAAGACCACAGGATATACAAATAAACATAATCTGTGTTTAACAGTGATCATATAAATAAAATTTTGGAAGCCTTTAAGAAATGATAAAGACAGAATTCTTAAAATCTTATTTGGACCAGCTGTTATTGGGGGTACTACCACCAGGTACTTACGCAAAATAAATAACAAAGTAAACAAGTTTTATCTCTGGTGCCCATGTATCCCCTTCCTTAAAACAAAAAAACCCTGACTTTATCTTATTATTATCCCTACTAGGTATCATCCTCTATTTCTCCTTCCCTTCTCAGCTAAAATCCTTGAAAAATATATTTATAGTCAGTGTCTACACCTCCTGTCTCACTCACAAAAGCAGCATCTTCAACATGAAGACTTTTTTAACCACCCCCACACACACACACGGACACACACACACCGTTACTCGTACCTTCCATTGCCCCAAATCATCTTGTTTCCACACTTTATATATTTTGTTTATACTTACTTATGGATACATTACCTCTAACACCCCTACTAAATTCTAAATTCTTGAGGGCAAAAACTGTTTCTTTTCTACTTTCTATCCTCAATATATGGCATTGTAGAGTCACTAAATAGCTATTAAACTTGTTAATTGAATTGATATTTAAAAGCTAATGGAAATTTTGATGGAATTAACATTTTTTAAAAAATAACAAACCTTCACCTAACCAAATTACTTATAAAATGACTAAGTTTTTAAATGAATAATTGTCCATATGTTCCTGATAACCAAACTGCTTTGTATTAGGAAAGTATCTGTTCACTTCTAAATTTAAAATTCTTAAGTTTTTCTACAACTTACCTCAATATTATTATTTAGATTTGAATATAGTTGTCTAGTTTCTTCCCTTTCATACTCATCTATTATTAATATAAAAAATTAAGTTTAAAAAATGAATACAAATGCAGCATGACTAAAGATACACAGAACATCTTAAAATATCAAACTGGGTCAAATCAATAGGTGAATGAACTATGCAGTCTAGCATTCTATCTGTGAGGGAATCACAAAGGGTCATTTTGGGGCAAGTACATCTACTCTTCATGATGTCAGCCCAAAAAAATTTTAGTTATTTCAAATGACCAAAATTCTGGTCCCAGATCTAACTTACTACATGACCTTAAGCATAATACTTTACTTTTGGGGCTTAAGTTTCCTCAACTGAGAAAAAAAAATAGGCTAGGTGATATATAAGGTTCCTTCTAATACTAGCTAATATTCTTCAATCCTTAGCTTAATTCAAACATTTAATTCAACATTTACTACCAAATATTACATAACAGGCACTGTGCTAGGTGCTTATTCTTTTAATATAATCTCATATAGAATTATTATCCATAAATTTACGTAAACCTTCTTGATTGCATTTCAATTAGTCTGTATGACCTCGAGCTTTAGAACCCAATATATAAAATAACATCTTTATTTAGCTTGAAAATATATGTTTCAAACTTAAAGAGGTAGCTCTTTCAGTTCTACTGTGAGGAGAATAGGTAAATAAATTCATGTTCAATCAACCTATATTCTTCATGATTTTTAAAATTTCAATCATATCCTTTCTTGTTATTTGACTTTCCAGACTGAATTTCTTCATCTATTCTCTATCCTCATAACATTCAAAGGAAGATTAGAAAACACTAAAATAACAGTACAATGTGCTTCCTCCTAGTTAATCCCTGATTATCTCTCTCTCATACACACAAATACACACACACACACACACACACACACACACTCACACACCAATAACAATATCCAAAACAAAACAAATTGAAACAAGCAGGAAGAAAATTTTAAAAATCAATGAAAAATCTTAAAATTAAAAAAAATAGGTTCAATCAGCAAGTATTGCAACATAGATTAGTAGAAACAAGAAGATAAGTACAATGGCAAAAACTCCAACATCAACTAAGCTCATAGGCAAATGCAAATAAAGTCACATTCAGTACTTTCAAAGAAATAAAGGAAAAAATAATTCCTACAAAAAAAATGAACACAACACACCATTAGAATCATTGAGACCTAGAATTGTGGAGTTAGCAATGAGATTATAAAGAGCCCAACTCCTTTATTTTATAAACGAGGAAATGAGTTTTGATGAAAGAATAAAAATATAGCAGTAAACTAGTAATACACACTAAAAAAAAATAATATGGTAGATTTAAAACTAGAAAGGATCTTAAAGGCCACTGAGTCCCTCCTTTTACAGATAAGAAAACTGAAGTAAAGAGAAACAAAATTACTTGCATAGTGTCACATAGTTGATAAATAAATGCCTGAGTCAAGATTTGAACCCAGATCTTCCTAAGGTCCAATGCCCTATCAACTAACCCATGCTATCTATCTCTCATAACAGATACCTTAAAGAGCAGGACTGATAGGAAACAACAAAGAATCAGTGATTCTTAAGGAAAACTAACACAGCAAATCCAAAAGTATTAGTTCATTCATTCATTCAGTTATTTATATTCTACTTCTAACACAGAGTGTTAACTTGCAGTACGAATAGGATGGGGGATGCTGTAAATTACCACTGGAGGGGAGGTGAAAACCAAGGACAGTCCCATAGGAGCCAATAAGCTCTCCAGAACCAACATTAGAAGATATCACACCAGTGCCCACCAGAAATGGAAAGGTGCGAAGATAATACAGATATTTTATATGTCTTTCACTCCTTTACTATCCTAGCATTATCCTTGGATAGTTCATAGAATCATAGGATCATAAATTTAGAACAGGGAGGAACATCAAAGGCTATCTAAAACAACCTCCTCATTTTACAGATGTGAAAACTGAGGCCCAGAGATATTATGTGACTTGCCTAAGGTCATATAGGTGGCAAATGTGACAGAGGTAGAATTTGAATTCTAGTCTTCCAACTCTAAATCCATTGCTCTTTCTACTGTACCATGCTGCCTCTCAATATGAACAGTTCAATACCAATACAGGTGACCCAAAAGACAATGGCACAAATGACAATGGATAGCCACAAGGTAGGTATAAGTAAACTGCAGCATAATACTAAAAATTTTTGAATTGGCATAAAGACACCACCAAGGACATATATTACTTGGAAGAGAGTTATATCAGTTATGGAACAAAAGTTCTTAAAGATAAATAAACACTTGGTAATATGCCAGTATTCAAGAAATGTTAAAAGAACCAGAGAGAAATCTCCAGAATGTTAGCTAAATATTCTAGAAGCCATTTATGGAAACACATGACCAAAATCACCTGCACCAGAATTCATGAACTTTACCCCTCAGTCTCCATTAGGATGATAGAGGAAGTCATGAAATCACACTGATTGAAACCATTACAAATTCACATTATCTAATCTCAACTATTTCATCACTACTATAGATATTTTTTGTTCATCACTGATTTACTGTCTATCATACTTTTCACAGTAGCTGTTCCAAATTTTCTCTATTCACAAGTTTTCAAATGCTTCCTCTCAGCAGATTATCTTATCTCCAAGCTTCCTAATTTACTGAAAAAATTGAGGTCATGAGTGTGAAGTCTTTAGAGAAAGATATGTGCCCTTGAAGGGATTATGTTGACAACAATCAAGCTTCCCAGACCTGAAAAAAGAGTTGGCATTTTCATGAAAACTCAACATAAAATAAGAATGTGATATGACACCCAAAAAGTTAATTCAATTTTTGGTTGAATTAAGAACTACCTCTCCCCTTCTCTTCCACCAAGTCAAATGTAAAGCTCCTTGAAGGGAAGAACTGTTTTTGTTTTTTAATCCCTAGAACCCAGCAAAATACCTGGCACTGCTTAATAAATGCTTGTTTGATTTAATTTAATTGACTAGGGAAGTGATAGCTTCCATGTACCCTTTCCCAGTAAAACCACATCTTAAATATTTTATTCAATTCTAGCTGACACATTTAGAAAGCACACATAACCTGGAGAGCATCCAGAGGACAGTGACCAAAATGGTGGAGGGTTTCACAATCACACTATATAAGTATCAATCAATCAATAAACATTTATTAAGCATCTACTACGGGGCAGGCACTGTGGCAGGTGCTAAGGATATAAAAAAGAGGCAAAAGACAGTCCCTGCTCTTAAGGAATTTACAATATAATGAGGGAGACAACACGTAAACAAATATATACAAAGTAGGCTATAAATAGGGTAAATAGGAACTACTTAACAGAGAGAAGGCACTGAAATTCAGAGGAAAGATTTCCTCTAAAAGATGAGATTTTATTTGGAACTTAAAAGAAGCCAGTAGTTGGAACAGAGGAGGAAAAGCATTCCAGGCATGGGGGACAGCCAGAGAAAATGCTCAGAGCCAAAAGATGGAGTATCTTATTTGTAGAACAGCCAGGACACGAAGTTACCAGATCAAAGAATACATGGTAAGAGTAAGGTCTAAGAGGATTGGAAAGATAGGAGGGAGTTAGGTTACATCGGACTTTGAATGCCCAACAGAGCATTTTGCATTTTATTCAGGAGGCAACAGGGAGCCACTGGAGTTCAATAATAGGGGAATGACATGGTTGAACCTGAGATTTAAGAAAATTACTTTGGTGGCTCAATGTTGGATGAATTGGAGTGGAGAGACTTGAGGCAGGAAGACCTACAAGTAGGCTATTGTAATAGACCAGGTGTGAGATGATGAGGTCCTACATCAGAGCAGTGGCAGTATCAGAGGAAAGAAGGGATGATACATAAGTGAAATAGACAGGCATTGGCAACAGATTGAATATGGGGTGGTGAGAGATAGTGAAGAGCTGAAGTTAACTCCTAGGTTGCAAACCTGAGGAATCAGGAGGAGGATGGTAATAGGGAAAGTAGGAGAGGGGGAAGATAGAGGAGGAATGATTACAGTGAGTTCCATTTTGAACAACAGTTTGAGATGTCTACTGGACATCAAGCTTGAGATGTCTCAAAGGCAGCTGGAGATGAAAGATTGGAGGTCAGCAAGAGGTTGAATCAGGAGAGTTAGATTTGAGAATTGTCAGTACAGAGATGATAATTAAATCCATGGTTGCTGTTGAGATCACCAAGTGAAGTAGGGGAGAGAGAGAAGAGGGCCCATTATTCTGAAGAAGAGAAGACTAGGTAAGAAGTATAGAGAATTCTAAACATCTTTAAGTATTTGATTGACTATCATATAGAATTAGACTTGTTCTGTCTAACCTCAAAAGACAGCAATGAGTGGAAATTTAAAATTCATGCTTGATGTAAGGAATTACTTCCTAACCATTAAAAATATCCCAATATGGAATGTCTTCCCTCTGAAGGCAATAAATTCCCATTTATTAAAGGTCTTCAAGTATTAAATGAGCATTTGTCAGGTATATTGTAAATTAGATCTTTAGATTGTGTGACCTCAAAAGTTTCTTTCAATGCTGAGACTCTATTCATTCTTTTCAAATTAAGATAAACTAGCTGTTCATGAAATGGGTTTATCATTGCATTATCATTAGCAAAATTACTAAATATTTCAAATGGGTATTTCACAGAATGGGGGAGAGAAGAAAAACAAGCTAAAGGGAAAGGGAGTAAGGCAATCCTTAAGAGACATCATTATTATTTATAAGTTAAATAAATCTTAAAATTATTAATATCTTATAAGACAGAGGAATTAAGTTTGGAGTGAATCTAAGAAAGTTATCATCTCGAGTGATAGAATTAAGTCCCAAAAGACTTTAACAGTTTAGAATGAAGAGCTAAATCTAATCAATTGAATAGTCCTTCACTTAAGTTCAAATAAGTCAACTGCACATGTATGGGATGGGGAAGGCATGTCTAGACAACAATTCATGGGGAAGAAACCTAGAGATGTTAGCGGATACAGCTCAATATGAGTCAACAATGGGAACTGGCAGTCAAAAAAAAAACTAATAAGATCTATATTACATTTATAAAAGCAGTTTTCAGAATAAGTGAGGAGCTAATCCTACTGTATTCTGCCCTGTTCAGATGACATCTAGATTTCTGTGTTCATTTCTAAGAACCGTATTTTAGGAAGGACTTGATAAACCAAGTTAAATCCCCAAAATTGTGACTAGTAAGTAAAAAAAAAAAACCCTGAAAATTACACTAAATGAGGACCAGATGAAAAAACTAGGAATGCTTAGGAGCAATGAGAGAAGTTGTAAAGAGGCAGATCTCAGTTTCATATAAAGAAAAACTTCCTAACAATTGTTGTTTGCCCTTTGTTTTTGAAGAGAACCAATGACATTACAGGGTGATGTCTTGACTCATGCGTGAACAGGATTTAAGTGAGGCAGAGTTGCAGAAAATCATCAGCCTTACTCTCTCTTCAAGGGTCATTAAAGTCCAGTGACAAGACAAAAGTCAGGATGACTGGTGATGGCTCAGGATGCAGTGGATGACCTTGGTGTCTTTGATGTCTGACTAAGCTCTAAGCTCCACAGTGCCTGCTTCAGCAACCCTTATATCAGTTGGAACAAACTGTTCTCATCTGCCTATTCTGTCAGGGAACGTCTTCGCATGGTTGAAGTAGACACTCCCCTAACTCACCAACAGGTTAAAGGTCCATTGGTTACCCTCAACCTGGTTTAGTTTATCTGCTGACATGGTTTACCAGGGTGTGGTCACTGGTGACTTTACAGAGATCTGTTTCAAGCACCTCCCTAGGACTGATGTACTAAGGCATAACAGTGCATTTTTAATTTGTTTCTCCTTGCACTTGACAAGATATTAAAAACTTACAGTCTCTACCGAAGGAGGAAGTTCCCAAACCAGGAAGTCCTCAAACTGACACAATTACTTGACTTTCATAGATTTATGGATATAATACATATTTATCTAAGTAATTTTTCATTTGAAAACAATCTCATCCTCTGAACTCCTTAGAAACTCTGGAAACCTTTACAAGATTAATTTTGAAACAGAAAGCAATATTTCTAAAGATACTTTGACATCCTCTGACCCCCTTAGTTAAAATCATGTTTAAAAAGGCCCACTTGCTTTTATACCAGCAGTTATGTAATCACCAGAGTCAGTTTATAACCTTAGTTTGGACTCTACTTTCTCAAGATTTGCTGAGATCAGTGGTCCAGACTCTTTATATGGCATAGGTTAGGAGAGCAAGGCTAGCCACCTAACAATGAAGACTTTTCCCTGACAATGTGAGCCTGAAGGACACCCAGAACCAACCTCTCAATAGTGATTTTCATATGCATATAAGGTCACTATGAGAAGGACTAGAGAGTCTTTTTAATATGAGATGGATTTCTAGAAAAGGAGGCAGGTGGGAACAGAAGAGGAAATTTAAAGAATGTAAAAATAAATATCAATTTTTTTAAAAATTTAAAGAGTGGATATACCAAAAAATAAATAAATAAAAATTTAAAAAATTTTTTAAAGAGTAGACACATGATACACTCTTTGAAAAGGAGGTTTTTCCAGATACAATCATATAATCATGCATTCGTATGATGATTCAAGGTCTGCAAAGGTGCTTTGTATATATGTGCATTTTTGGGTATATGGGTGTTCAAGGAGGACTAGCACCTCTGGTGTTAAGGCTTGCTAATTCCTTTTCAGGGCTACTTATCCACCTTTGGTGTCCACTTGCCACCCAACTCTCACCTGTGATTTCTAACAAAAAGAGCTGTACAAAAGTAGAATATGTTTGCCTCAAGAAATAATGGGTTTCCCATAACTGGAGGCTGTCATGACCATCTGTTATTATATAGGTGTGTGTTGAGTTATATTCCTTTTTGAAGTCCCATAAAACACTTAGATTCTATAAAACCCAAAATGGATATGAGAAACAGAAGTTTTCCTCAAACAAAAAGGAAAAAGAGTGAAAGTCAATTGGTGACAGAGAATAGTTAAGGTGTAGTGAGAAAAACTATCAATCTACACCTAAATGTTCAAATTTCTTTTTCATTTTACTCTTTATTGCATCTTTAAGTTCATATTTTTCTTACAGTATTTAAATTAATACAGTCAATTGTTAAAGTCATATTTTAGTAGGAAAATATAAATGATGGGCTATTCCAGCTTCTTACCCACACAGCTGAGGAAAAGTCAGCCTAAGTATGCATCCTTTGTGGCAGCTTTTGTTGCTGTTCAGTCATTTCAATCACATCCAACATTTCATGATTCCAATGGGGTTTTCTTGGCAAAGATCCTGGAGTAGTTTTCCATTTCCTTCTCCAGCTCATTTTACAGATGAGAAACTGAGGCAAACAGAGTTAAGTGACTTGCCCAAGGTCACACAGCTAATAAGTGTCTGAGGCCAGATGTGAACTCAGGAAGATGAGTCTTCCTGACCCCAAGCCTGGTGATCTATCCACTGTGCTACCCAGTTGGCCTTCACAGCAGCTACTAGAACTGCAAATACAATACTTAAGGGGAAAAACTATCCTCTATAGAGAAAACATTGCATTTACAGGCTCATTTAGAGAAAGCTAATGTTTTACACACACACACACACACACACACACACACACACACATACATCTGCGATACTGGGTTTTATGGAAAGTGAAATATAGAGAAGGCAAGAAGAAAACAATAAAGAAAAATAGAAAAATGAGAGATGAACAATAGTAGAAGGTTAGAAGAGGGTCAACACTGGAGTTGGTGTATGGGGAAGGTTCAGAGTACACCTCGGAAGGAAGTCCTTTTATGTTAAGTAGGTTATGCTGTAAGGTAAGAGTTATAAGAAGGTTCTCAGTTCTATCTAGCCTACAGTGGCCAGAGCAGCTATGATTGCTACAAGTAAGTGAGTGCATGCAATGAGACTCAGAATACATCAGCAAAGAACCTATCTTTGACAACAATATGCTAGATTTCTTGTTCTGTACTATCTTTAGGAAGTCACTACATTATATGCCAATAAATGAAGAGTGGGAAATTGTATACCCAGTATAGAAGCACACAAGTTTCTATCTAATCTGACCTCATTGCTGATAATGGCTAAGGCAGAGGAACCAAAATTCACTGAGGGGAAACTCCAGGATGTCAAAATTCCATTAGACTTGTGCCTGTTTTATGTCAAAAAGTTCAATTGAGAGAGAGAGAGAGAGAGAAGGAGAACAACAACAACTAAAACAACAGGGAGGAGGCATGATGGTGACTCTCTTGGCAGAAGCAAATCCTATTCTTGCTGGCCACAGAGAATATGGTTAATATGACAGAGAGCTAGACCAATCTGACACTATGGAACACATTCTGCTGAAAAAGTGATACCAGTTTGCTAGACCATACTTACTACATTTGGGCTTCCATGGCTGTGGATGAATAGAATCTGGCAGCCCAATGCCAGACATGAAGTGAATCCTAGCATCCAAATGGCTACAGAAGATTTTTATTTGATTTGATTTTGCTGTAGTACAGGGCTTCTTAAATTTTTTCCACTCGTGATCCCTTTTCACCAGAGAAATTTTTACCCAACCCCGGGTATATAAGTATGTAAAATAGGTATACAAATCAAACATTTACTGATAAGTCATAAAGAAATTTATTTTAAAATAAATCTTTGGTATATATATAATTTTACCATTTATTAAAGATGAAAGCAAATTTGCATGCTAATGAGATGGATGTGCTCATTTATTTTTATATAAAGAATTAAATCTTGGTAGAATATTTGATATTGCAAGATGTAGAGTATTTTCAACATTTTTCAGAGCTGACTGATATTTTGATTTTATAATCGTCAATGCTGAGAAAGCCATTGCGTGTAAATATGTAGTACAAAATGGCAGAAGTATGTTTAGGGCCATTTTAGAAATTGTTGGAAACTCTGTCCTCACCCCAAGCCAAAACACATTTAATGATTTTTTTAGAAAACTCAAGTTAAATTCTTCTTGAACTTTTAATGGCAGATGACTGACATTTTTTATTTCAATTGAGTATGGTTAATGAACACAACTTAGTTTTTTAGAATCAAAATTTAAAGGGAAGTATTTCTGAAACTGTGTCTCCAGACATTTCATATGATCAATTATAACTCTTACAATTAAATCTTTTGGAAGGTTATTTTCAATTATAAAATCATCTGTAGCTGTAAACATTTCTAAAGAACCATTTTCCACCCTATTCTTCCATATGTTAACTTTTTTAGTAAAACATTCAATTTTATCTTTTAACATAAATATGTTATAACTTTTTCCTTGAAGCAACATGTTTAAACTATTGAGTTTTTCAAAAATATACGACAAATAACACAGTTTGGAAAGTCATAAGTCATTCTGAAAAAAATCAAGAAAATTGGATTTCTGCTCAGTCAAAAATACAACTTCATCTTTCAATTTCAATAATGTGTTTAAACTTCACCCTCTTGACAGCCATCTTACCTCTGCATGTAGTAATAAGCTTTTGTAATCGGAATCTATGTCTTTCCAAAGGTTTGAAAACAAATGACTGTTAAGGGCAAGGCTTTTAATGAACATAATGATTTTGATAGTATCATGAAGCACAACATCTAACTCTGGTGGTATTTCTTTTGGCTATGAGTGCCTCCCAATGGATCATGCAGTGAGTAAAAGTGCTATGTTCATTGCCACCAGCTTTAACTTTTGCTACAAATCCAATATTCTTGCCCAGCATTGCTCCAGTACCATCTGTACAGGCTCCCAACACAATTTTTCCACTATAAATCTTCATTTGTGAAAAATTAATTGACTTTTAGATATATATCTTGCCCTCTTGTGTACCCTTCTGAAAAGTGACAAAACAATAATTCCTCATGTATGTTGCCTTCATAAACATATCTTACATAAAGTAACAACTGTGCCATATAAGAAATATCAGTTGTTTCATCTAACTGAACTGCAAACTTTGGGCTCCCCATAAGCCTGGTAATAAACTGCTGGAATTGGTCATTACAAACTTCAGATTCTTTTGGAAACAGCATCATTCGATAAAGGAATTTTATGAATTTCATTCCCATACTTTCCCCATGAACTATTTCTGACATTTTAAAAGCAGCAGGTAACACAAGATCTCCTATCACGTAGGGTTTTTTAGTTTTTGCAATTAAATAAGAAGTTTCAGAAGATGAAAATAAATACTTTTCATCAACGGTAACAAATTTCTCAAAACATTGTTTTTCTTTATTTGAAGATTTTAAAAATCATTCAAAATATTCCTTTGGTTTATTGAAGTATGCTGCATATTTGGTATTAAGATATCATTGTAGTTTGGCTGATTTCATGCTCTCCACAGCCAAAACTTCATTACAAATTAAGCAAAGAGGTTTTTCCACATCATCATCATTATTAGAAGTAAATCCATATTGTAAAATATGATTTGACATATTTTCTTTATCTTGTCAACTTAGGTGTACTACAGAAGATTGCCACATTGTCATCAGTATTTTTAACTCTTCTGTCTATATTTAGCCACTTATCCATAACTGAAAAATATTTTTGTCCTAAAATATAAACAAATATTGCTAATAATTTCTCAAATAAATACTAGCTTTAATGTATGAAATTACATTTGTTTGTGCTTAATTTTTAAAATTGATGTTCACACTCAAATACATATACAGTGGTGATGGTGGAGAAATATTATTAAAGGGTTTTTGTCTTTACTTGCTGCAATTAAACTTACGTTTCTATAAAAGAAGGAGATAACAGCAGTTTTTAAAATCAAACACTGTAACACAATACAAAGATATACTAATTTGATACATGTTGAGGAAAGATGGTAGGAAAATATTAAAACTCTTTATTTTCCATAATTAAACTATTATGTTTCTGTCAGAGCAGAAAACTTTGTATGTACAGTAAAAAAAAAAAAAACCTGTAATTCTTCATATACAACATTCTCGTACCTGAGGCAAGGTGTTTCTGGCAGCATTTGTTGGCATTGCATGGCGTGACGGCATGCTCAGTGTAAAGTGCGCATGTTGTGTGTTCAAAACCAAGGCTACAGTAAAGTAGTGCAATGCAACACTTGCAAGCACTGCCAGAAACACTTTGGATTCATTACATGTTTGATTTTGAATTCATTTTTGGTCTTTGCACATTCAGAAACTTTTTACTGTTGCCAAATTTTTCGCTACCCCCACATTCAGTTACATGACCCGATATGGGGTTGTGAGCCACAGTTTAAGAAGCATTGCCTTCATGCTGCACTAGAAACTAAGTTCTACTATCAGCTGCATGAGTTCCCCTAAGAGACAGTTACCATTAGAGGCTGTTTCCATTTTGTATAGGGGAAAGAAGGAATGAGAACAATTATGTTGCCTGTTTATTTTCCTGTGTGAGTTACTTTGTTAGTCTATCTCAATCAAATATGCTCTATTCATCCTGGGGGGGTGGAGCCAAGATGGCAGAGTAAAAGCAATGACTTGCTTGAGCTCTCCCCCAAACTCCAACAAATACCTATAAAAAATGGCCCTAAACAAATTCTAAAGCAGCAGAACCCACAAAAAGACAGAGTGAAACAAATTTCCAGCCAAAGACAGCTTGAATGGTTGATCAGAAAGGCATATCGCGCCGGGCAGAGAGAGTGGGCACGCAGACTGCAGCGAACCTGGAGCAGGCCTCAGAGGACTGAATCATGGGCAGCTGTGGCGGTTTCCAGACCTCTCAACCCACGAACACCAAAGACAACTTGGAAGGTCAGTGGGAAAAGTCTGTGACTACAGCAAGAGAGAAGCTAGGTCTCAGCCGCAAGTCCCTAGCGCCTGCCGTGGCTGCCTCCTAAGCTTCCAGCCCACAGACTAAGAGGGAATCAAGTAGCTGATCAGAGGGGGATTGCAGGGATCTCTTTGCCTGTACTGAGGCAGGAATCTCTTGCTTTGCTTGTGCTCGGATCTGGGTCACAGTTCCAGGTGGCGGCGGTCTTGGGGCGAGGAGGAGCACTGGCGTGGTGGAGCTTGTAGAGGCTGTGGAGAAGAAACCCTCCTCACAGTTCCAAGACAGAAAAGAATGCTCATAGACCACAGCACAGGCCAGGAAAGGAGTAAACACCTCGCCCTTAAACATAGCAACTTGGAAGAACTGAAAATTTACAGGTCCCTAGAAGTATCTCTGAAAACAGCTGCCCAAAACCCCTGAAGCTTGGGACAGTACATTCTCCTCATTGGAAACAGACTCCTACCTTAACAAAGAGTTTACAACTCAAGTAATTGGCCGAGATCATGAGAAAGCAGCACATAAAGAGTCAGACTATATTATCTTACTTTGGTGACAAAGAAGATCAAAACATACAACCAGAAGAAGACAATGAAGTCAAATCTCTTACATCCAAAGCCTCCAAGAAAAATATGAATTGGTCCCAGGCCATGGAAGAGCTCAAAAAGGATTTTGAGAAGCAAGTAAGAAAAGTAGAGGAAAAACTGAGAGTGATGCTAAAGGAGACCCAAAACAATACTGAAGAAAATAACACCTTAAAAAATAGCCTAACCCAAATGGCAAAAGAGGTCCAAAAAGCCAATGAGGAGAAGAATGCCCTGAAAAGCAAAACTGGCCAAATGGAAAAGGAAGTCCAAAAGTTTACTGAAGAAAATACTTCCTTAAAAATTAGAATGGAGAAATTGGAAGCTAGTAACAATTTGAGAAATCAAGGCACTGTAACACTAAATCAAAAATAATGAAAAAATAGAAGAAAATGTGAAATATCTCATTGGAAAAACAACTGACCTGGAAAATAGATCCAGAAGAGAGAACTTAAAAATTATTGGACTATCTGAAAGCCATGATCAAAAAAAGAGCCTAGACATCATCTTTCAAGAAATTATCAAGGAAAACTGCCCTGATATTTTAGAATCAGAGGGCAAAATAGAAATTGAAAGAATCCACCAATCACCTCCTGAAAGAGATCCCCAAAGGAAAACTCCAAGGAACATTGTAGCCAAATTCCAGAATCCCCAGGTCAAAGAGAAAATATTGCAAGCAGCCAGAAGGAAACAATTCAAGTATTGTGGAAACACGATCAGGATAACACAAGATTTAGCAGCTTCTACATTAAGGGTCCGGAAGGCATGGAGTATGATATTCTGGAGGGCAAAGGAGATAGGAATACAACCCAGAATCACCTACCCAGCAAAACTGAGTATAATCCTTCAGGGGAAAAAATGGTCATGCAATGAAATAGGGGACTTTCAAGCATTCTTGTGGAAAAGACCATAGCTGAACAGAAAATTTGACCTTCAAATACAAGACCTAAGTGAAACATGGAAGAGGTAAACAGGAAAGAGAAATCATAAGAGACTTATTAAGGTTGAACTGTTTACATTCTTGCAGGGAAAGATGATATTTGTAACTCATGTGTCCTTTGTCAGTATTAGGGTAGTGGGAGGAAAAAAATATATATGTATGTGTAGATAGATAGATAGAGGGCACAGGGTGAGCTGAAGATAAAGGGGTGATATCTGGAATATAAAATTAAGGGGTGAAAGAGGATTATACTGGGAGAAGGAGAAAGGGAAAAGTAGAATGAGGTAAAATATCTCACATGAAACAGACAAGAAAAAGGCTTTTACAGTGGAGGGGAAATTGGGGAAGGTGAGAGGGAATGAGTGAATCTTATTCTTATAGGATTTGACTTAAGAAAGGAATAACATGCACAATGGAGTATGGAAATCAATCTTACCCTACAGGAAAATAAGGGGGGAAGGGGACAAGAGAGCAGGGGATTGATAGAGGGGAGGGCAGATTGGGGGAGGGGATAATCAAAAGCAAACACTTCTGAGGAGGAACAGGGTCAAAAGAGAGAATAGAATAAATGGATAGGATAGGATGAAGGGAAATATACTTAGTTTCTCACAACAGGACTACTATGGAAGTGTTTTGCATGACTACACATCTATAACCTGTATCGAGATGCTTGCCTTTTCAATAAGGGTGGGTGGGGAGGGAGGAAGGGAGAAAATTTGTAACCCCCCAAAAAAAACAAAATAAAAAATAAATAAAAAACATCCTGCTATTCAACTTATAGTTTCTACATCATCAATAAATAGAGAGGTTGCCTTAAATAGAAGCTTAAACCGGATTTTCCTTGCTAACAGCATACAAAATATTCAATACTAAACCTGCTATCTGTAGCATTTTCTCCACTTCCAACAAGGAGGTTGGGTGATTAGATTCACTCCCACCAGTGGTGCCACTGTCACTCCTCCTACTCCCAGTGCTCTCTTTTTCTGTAACAAAGCTTGTGCCTACTAACATAATCCCTGTATAAGTCCAACAGGAATTTCGATGATCTGGAGCTTTCCACAATTAATATTAGTTCTCTTACACATTTAAACAGTTATAGAAAAATTCATTTCAAATAGTTTTATGCAAAAAGCTTATTATAAAATAAGACATTCATATGTAAAAGGAGGGAAAATGGGGTGGGAAGGGGAAGATAAAAGAACCATAGCTTGACTCCTCCACATATATATTAGCAATTCAAGTACCATTGCATGGAGTTTATTTCCTCTCTACCTTTATGCTTTCCTTGACAAGGCAATGCTGCCTAATAGACGAAAGAAATTTTCCTCACATCATCAAAGGAAAAAAGTCAGCATTAATACTCTTATGTTGAAACTACCACTCTTACACTCTTACTTTTATGCCATCAAGTAATGCATAATCAAAGATAGATTCAAGACCACTGTTTGTACTCTCAAATTTTCATTATGTGTTTTAAACTACACTAAAAATTCATAGTAAATATTGAATGTTCAGTATATTTAAAAGAGTAACTGAAAAATATCTTAAATGAGATTTACAAATACTTCAAACAGTTTGGTCTTACAATCTGACAGAAAAAATCAAGCATAAGAATAGTGCATATTGTGTGGACTATGATAAACAGTTGGATGAACAACTCATTGAGCCTGTTCATCAGTATTTTTATCTTGGATGCTGCACATAGACAATAATCTGAAGCCAGAATTGAATAGGAAAAAAAGAATAGGATGAATTATATTTGACAAATTGTGTGATGCTTTTACATATTCTAAATTTCCCTCAAAACAAAAAGCCCCTCTTTTAATACTAACACTCTTACAGTATGCTATATAGTTGCTAATCATAGAATGTCACAATCACCAAATAGTAGAAATTGAGGGCAACAGAGAGACGCCTAAGTTGACTTAAGTAAGCTATAGTCTATAGCAATAATGAATTGCATAAGAGAAGCAATATGTACAGTATCATCAAGCAGGCATATGAAGGAAAAGAAAGGTAGGTCACTCACAAAGTGAAAGAGATAGCAGATGGACAACCCATTTGCTGCACTGTTATCCACAAAATGTTAAAAGACATAGAGAAAGGCCCTAGTATGTTGGGTGTAGTTAAAGATTTATGAGAAGACATTGTCAAGAGTGGCACAGGATAAGAAGACACGGATGGCTTGCAGTCTGAACTATGGGAGGATGTGTCCATATTGAGGACATCACAAATCCATTGGTGTGCTAAAAATTCACATACAAAAGTTTTCTAACCATAAATCTCATACCACAGTATTCCTCACTATATATTCTCCCACAATCTCAATAGAATGTTTAAAAACTTAAAAGCTTGTAGTAGAAAACTACATGATTCTCACACTGCTTAGAATGGAAGTAAACACAGTATTTAACTAAATACTATATAGGAGGTAGCATAACAATGTATATGTAAATCTCTTTACCATCTGTCTGACTTTAGGCAAGTCACTTTGTCTGGACCTCAGTCTCCCTATTTGTAAAATGAACGAGTTAAGACTAGGTATCCTTTCCACCTCTAAATCCCACGATCCTACTTGTATATAACCATGGGGTTGGCCAGAGGTATGCTGATAAATGTCTAACAAATGGTTTTCTGAAGAAATAAAAAATTAGGTAGAACAGACTTTTAAGTTTAATCTACATTACTACATTTTCTCCTTTATTTTCTTAAATCTAAACAATCAACAAAACAATAAAGTCCCGATTTGTAACATTTGCCTATTTCTGTGGTATAAATGCTTACACTGAAATTTTAACAATTTGCTTGAACTAGTACTAGCTGGTTCCAACATACTCCTGGCTGGTCATCTCTCTCTCACACATGCAATTTGCCTCTGTTACTGTCATATTAAAATCATATGCCTCTACTAGTACATTTTTTACACACATTGCATGGTATTTCATTCTCAGTTTGACTTCCCAGTTGTTTAAGACAGCACAGGTTATTTTGAAAGCTAGGTTTCTATTTTGATAAAAACAACTATAAACACCATGTAAACAATTTTTGAAAAAAAATTCTACGGTGTAAAATGGAACATGATTATTTTTTACATAATGAAATGATCAGAGGAACATATAATTTGTTCAAATCATACTGTTATCTAAAAGGAAAAAAACTGCTTCCTAGAAAAAATGAAACCATATGTTGACAAAGGTCAACTAAAACAAGAAAGATACTTACATTTCTTTGACTTTTCTGCTGACCTGGCGCAGGTTTCTTTGAGTAGATTACACAAATGTCTTGTGGCATTGTTCCTAAAAAAAAAAATCCTTTCCCAACATGCGCTCTGGCTAAAAATTTCAATTTCAATAAGAATTTGCTTTTATAGATAAATTTTTATGAAAAATTCTAAACATGTGAAATGTTTGAAGCATACCATATCTGTCATAGATAGAAGCACAAGATAGAGGAGGTAGGTCTATATCTACCTATGAAAAAAGATGACTTTATAACTTACTCCCACATGTGTTTTCATGTTTACCAAGCCACAAGATCTCATTTGGCAGCAGAGCCCAATGTGGGGTCAACCATATCAATGGATCAAAAAGTATTTATTAAATGCTAATATGTGTTCAGTGCTGTGGATATTACAAAAGATTAAAACCTTGTTCCTATCTCAAAGTATTTACAATCAAATTGGAAAAAGAAGACAAATACAAGAAATAATAGCTCAAAACACAAAATCATACATCATTAAATGCTAAATATTGCACAGACTACAAATATTTTAGGAGTTCAAAGGAAAGAGGAACTAGAATAGTCTGGGGAAAACTTCATAGAAGAAAGAAAATTTAAGTTAGGTTTTGAAGGGCAGAGAAATTTTAATTGAACATGGTGAGAAACCATATTTTTAACAATTTAAGTTACTATAGGTTTCTGATCAGAGATTTACATCAAAAAGTAGTATTTAAGGAAAATTAGTTTGACAAGATGAATTAGAAGTGAGAGAGACTAGAATCAAAGAGGATATCTAAGGAGATTGTTTTAATAATCCATGCAGAGAAAATTAAACACATTTCAAAGAAATAATAAGATTTGATAACTGATTATAATGGGGGACAAAGGAACAGGTTAAGTCAACAAGAGTGATTCTATTGACAGAAACAGGAAAGTTGGAAGAAGAGCTGGTTTACAGTTTCACTGAGCACTAGCTCCTGATCTAACGTTTTTCTGTGTCATGTTCATAATAAATGCAGACAAGTGTTATGGTCAAGGAGGCGCCTAAGTACAGCAGATGCTAAAGAGTTGAAAAAGGAAGATTTTCCTTTCTCCATAGTACTCAATAGCATAATATTTATATGTTAATATTGAAGTTATTACTTACTCTTTTAGTAGTTCTTTATTTTCTTGAATTCCATCTTCTAATTTCAAACTTACTTTCTCATTTTCAAACTAATTTACAAAAAAATTAAATAATTCTCTCACATTTTGTTTATTTAAATATACTTAAAGACAATCACCAGATAGCATTTTATATGTTTTATACATAATAAGATGCTCAACAATAAACCTTTCCCTCAATAACACAGATTTCGCTTTTTGGCATGCTCTATGGACCTCATCCAGCAATTTCCTTTATTTTCTTTTTTTTTAGACAACTGGGGTTAAGTGACTTGCCCAAGGTCATACAGTCAGTAAGTGTCAAGTGTTTGGTCTGAGGCCATATTTGAACTCAGGTCCTCTTCACCTCCAGGCCGGTGCTCTATTCACTGCACCACCTAGCTGTCCCCAATAAATAAGCTCTTCTGAATCATTTACACACACTGCATACTGAAATAAGTATTCCCTCCACTTCAATATTTTAATTCCTCTTTATTTTTTCTAAACCTCCAGGAGAGAATTAGTCTTTTAATCTGAGTTGTATTTCTGAAATTTTTCTTTTGTCTTTACAAGAATAAATATTTTGAGATCATTTATAAAGATATAGTTAAATAGTTTCATATTTGAAGGTTCAGCTCTGTGTCATATCACCGTCTTATGTTGTCAATAATTACTTTATATTACTAAAAAAGAATTCCTGACTTCTTAAAATAGTCCTCTAAAATGTTTAATCATCTGTTCAAAATAATCTGTATTTTGTCACCTGTGCTTTATTCATAATAATAAAGGTAGATTAACAACCAAATACATGAAAGCTCAAAATTGCATTTTCTTCAAAATTCATTCCATGGGACAAATTTACAAATGAAAAAGAGTTTTAATAATACTGAGCAATTTTAAACTGAAATCCACTTTGATGTCAACTGAGTTATATTAAGATTTTAGCACACTAATTCTTATTTTTCCAAGTAGTTTCTGCTTATAAAATTACATGTGCAAAAGTTTACCAATGTACCTGCAACTCCTGAATAGCTTTTCGCTGTGCTTCAATAATCTTTCTATTTTCCTGTAACTTTTTCTCCTTTTGGTTCAGTTCAAATTCTACATTCACCTTCCATTTCTTAATCTTTTCAGCCTCCTTATACAGTTTTGAATAAAGTGTGCTGATTGGCTCTGAAGTCTATTGAAAAAGTTATTGAAAAGTTCCATAAATTAGGTATCATCTGCTGAATATTTTTAAAACAAAAATATTAATGGCTCCTAAAAATAATTAATTATTTAATTTTGGTACAAACCTATGGTTCCATCAGTGGAGGGAATTTCCAGTGTGGAAACTCTTTCCACTAATATAAATGATAGTTCATCTGAGTCAGCCTGATGGTGTAATTAAATGTAGCATTGAACTTGGAGCCAAGAAAACCAAAATTTGAGTCCTGCCTCAGATATTTAAGATTTGTGTGACCCTAAGCAAATCATTTAACCTCTTTCAGATTCAGTTATCCCTTCCGTAAAATAAGAATAATAATACAGCACCTATCTCACAGGCTTGTGAGCATCAAGTAAGATCAAGTAAGCACTTGGCAAACTATAAAAAGCACTGTATCAATATTGTTGCTGTTTAGTTGTTTCAGTTGTGTCTGACTCTTTGTGACCCCTTTATGGGTTTTTTGGTAAAAATATTGGAGAGGTTTGCCATTTCCTTCTCTAACACATTTTATAGATGAGGAAACTGAGACAAACAGGGTTAAGGGACTTGCCCAGGGTCACACAGCTAGTGTTTGAGATCAAATTTGAACTTGTCTTCCTGACACCATGCCCAGCACTCCATCTACTGCACCACCCACCTGCAATATTAATATTATCTATCAATATTAACTATAATTATTTTCTGTCATATAATAATAAAAAGTTGCCTGGGGTCCTGAGAGATTAAGCAACTTGCCCATGGCATCATTATGCCACATGGTCTCTTCATTACTTGATATTGGAGACAAATTATCTCATCTAACTTATTCTCAGTCATTCTGAGAAGCCATATTAACTCTGTCAAGCTACTATGGTTTTAATTTATTGTTTATATAACTTATTAGTTTATAAAATTAACTTCTGAGCATTTAAGTTTAACTGTATCTACTAATAACTTTTTCCACTGTGCTTCAACAATCTTTAGTACAGTTATATCACTTAACCTGCATTGTACCTTGCTGGACTGAATGAATTAATATAGGCAGCTCCAAAAGCTACTTAACTCAGAACCTTAAGCCCTGAGGAAATTTGGTTAATCAAAATGCTTAAAGTAAATTAGACACTAAACAGAATAAATAATCTTATGCAAAAACTTTTAAAATATGTTAACAGGAAAAACTGGAAGTTGGAGGAAGGAAAATGGGATGGGACTATTTAAAGCAAATTATAGTATAGAGCAACCAGCAGTGACTGTAAGTTCTTAGCTTCATCAAGATTAGAGTTATATTTGGATTTTTTCACTTTTTTACAGTCTCTTCTTTCCAAAAGTCTATGGTATATGGATGAATCCAAAAAAGGCATGCACTACCTGCTCCTTTTAACTCTGTATATCATATTATAAAGTATCATTACTTAAGTTTATTCTGTAACTACTATACCATAAACCATTACTTCTTATCAAGTCATTGGTCTCCAAAATTTAATAATCATTAATAAAACTCTTACTTTGTTCTAAAATCAGATATACTCCAAAAGAACTTTGTTTAAATGACCCACAAGAATAGGCTAATACAATAATCACACACAAACCAATAAACTTTCTTTGAAAACATTCAGAAGCTTGATTCTTATTCCTTTCCACATCCTCCATTCATCTATGCTCTTCTATCCTTAGTGACCGAACTAGATAAAAACAAAACTGTCTCTAAACAGTCACTAAACAAGAATTAGATTCATTTGTACCAAGGAAAAAGAAAGAAAACTAAGACATTTAAACAATCCTAGGAGACAGAAAATCATTTTTTGAAACATTTTATATTAAAACATTAAGGAAATCAATTGTAAATACCATTAATGCTATTATGAGAAGATATTAAAAATAATAAATAACTTTAATTTAGCATAGGAACTCCTGACCTCAAACTGAGGGTTCTTCAGTTCTTCCAAGAAGTTAGAATGCTCAGTACCAACCTGAAAAGTGAATAAATGTCTTCTGTAAGAAGATAAAAGTTGCTAATAGGTGTCAAATAGTAACAATACTAGCTTAAATGTAACCCAGCATCTCAGGAGTTGATTTTCTTATTTGCAAATAAGCAATTCAACAATGATAATAGTGTAGTACAGTCTCTGTGTTATATGGAAATTGACAATATATGTAACTGACCTTTTCAATCATGGGCAAAAAATTAACTTTCTGCAGAACTGGATCTGAAAGATAAAATATTATTGGTATTTAAAGACCTAAATTTCATATCTATGTTGCACTTAATAACATGAATAGCTATCAGAGTAAGAGAGGCTCAATATGTTTGTCTTATTTTTCTAACACTTAAAATTAGCTATATTTTTCCCACCTGAATCAATGTTTTCACTACGTTTAGATGGGTTAGTTATTCCAAAAGGCAAACCAAAATCATCTTCAACACTCTTGTTAAAATCCTAAAAAATAAGCAAAACACTGTTAAGTGAAAAAAAAACAACAAAAAAAACTCTTAAGTGCACAACAAAGCCTTAATACCTACATATTATATATTTATATGTATACTTATATAATTATATACTTATGCAATATATAATATATGTAATATATTATATATTGTATAATATATATTATGTAATATATGTTGTATATATGTAATATATATTAAGTATATATTCTATTTTTATACTATATATAAACCAATGCTTCAGGGATATGTTTATCAATGTAGGGTACTCCATTTAAAGATACAGATTACAACTCATGTCTTCACTAGTTTCTATAGCCAAAAATACTTATAACCTAGAGGCCAATCTTCTGGCAATGAACCTTTTTTAACTTTGCTATCAAAATGTAAACTCCATGAAGGGGTTGTTTTATTTTTGTCTTTGGATCTCCAACACATACCACAGTCAGGTTTGCCGAACTGGATTGGCTTACTTAGTTCTCTGATAAGACACAAATGCCATCACTGGGTTTGTACTTGAAGTATTTCCAGCTTGGTATGACCTCCCAGAATTTGTGGTCCACTGAAATAACTTTAGGAAATACAGTGTCACCTCTACTCTTCAATGAGACATACAGTATTAGTGAAGATCATAAAATATATTTGACAAAAAGAATAAACATTTACATACTTTCATTATAAATCTAATCTTATTGACTTTAATATTTCAAGTTGACTATGATTTCATTGGTATGGGTATACTGTCCACTGATGAAGATCATAACTTTCTCTATAATTTGATGGATGTTCTTCAGTAGTTTCTGTGGCTGAAAAAAACTCATTCTGGTGATGACAACCTGGTGATAAGCCTCTCTAAATTTAGCTATGCTGGTCACAATATCCCTACTGTCCATATCTGGAACTATATACTTATGAGTATGAATATGGGAAGGGATTAAACCTATAATTTTATTTATATAAGGAAATCCCAGAGGAAAACTTCTCCCAACGTAGATGTACAACTGCTCTGTAACTTATGGTCCCAGAGATGCGCTCAGAGTACTAAAAGTTTAAGTGACTTGCCCAGAGTTACAGAACTAGTATGCATTAGAAATAAAATTTTATCCCAGGTGTTCCTGATGCTGAGATAGATCTGTGCCAAGCTGCCTATCAACCTTAGAATGGAGAATAGAATTTTTACACATTTAAAATCCAGTAAGTACATAGATTTTTTTCTTGTTTCTTTTTTTCTTTTTTTTTTCCAGAACAGTGGGGTGGTACAGTGGGCCTGGAATCTCAAATCTGGCCTCTGACACTTACTAGTTGTGTGACCCTGGGCAAGTCACTTAACCCATTTTGCCTCAACTTTCTCATCTGTAAAATGAGCTGAAGAAGGAAATGGCAAACCTCTCCAGTATTTTTGCCAAGAAAACCCCAAATTGGGTCACAAAGAGTTGGACATTACTTAAAAAATAATTCAATACCAACAAAGCATACAGATGCTACATACAAAGACTGTAAAGGCTATCATTCAAGAAATGTGTGATCTAGAAACGCATGTAGGCAGTTATGGACCAACAACAGAAGACAACCCAAGCTTCTACATTGAGTAGAGAGGATTTATGGAAGAGATACAGTTCAGTTGAAGTAGTGAATCGATTTCTTATAATGTATTTAACCTGGTATATCAATAGTGATAAGAGTTCCAGGGCTTCATAAGGGGCAATATTTTATTTGATTCATTCAGAAGTGAAATATATTGTAGTAGCAAATAGAATTTACTAGTCTAAAATATACATTTATTAAATGTCCAGTACATATACAGGGTTTTATATATAAATAGGTGCTAAGAACATTGGGGGAAATGAATATTGGATACACAAAATGTTTTGCTCATACCAGGATATAGCATTCAAAGCCTTCCATTCTTAAGGGGGAAAAAAATTTTTTTAGGTAAATATCACTATTGAGAACAACACATACTAGATGTCATTATTCTATGGGTAGGAATATAAAATCCATAGTATTACATTCATATTTACCTTGAAAAAATTAGTGTCTCCTCCTATACTCTGAGGTTTAACTGCTGACACTTGACTGCTACTTAGTCTTGGCGGTACAAACAATTTAAATGGCTTTTCCTTTTCCATTTCCTTCCAATCAGAAAACATCAGTTACAATGAAAATGTTGTACTTTGTTTCTGACAATACACAATTTACTCTTCATACGAAAGTGAGGAATGTTTGTGGAATGAATTGCCTCTTAAATTCCTAGGAAAAGAACCAGGAGTACAGTAGGAATGCTCCAGTGCTTGCTTGGTAAAGTAACAGAGTTGACTATTTACCTAACACTAAATTGGCAACTATCTAGCAAATGAAAATATACCAAAAATCACTGGATCCTAGCCCTTGAAACAGATAATTTTCTCTTATAGTTTTTGAAATATATCCAAATTTACAAAATGTTTACTGGTTTGTTGTTTTAAGTGAAAATATGATCACATGGCATGAAATTCTTACAAATTCAAACATGCGCCTCCCCCTCCTTCCCTGCAAATTTCAGAGATACAGATAATGATAAACAACAGTTGTACTTCCAAACAAATTTATTAGAGGTATAGAAGAAAAACTTTGACTTAGCTTTAATTGAGTGGAATTAAGCTCGAGGAAAAATAATTGTAAAATAGACATTCTACCAAAAATCAGCTCCCCTGACATTTTCAAAGTAGCTTTCACAGTCTTCAGCTAATCATTGCCTAAGTCTAAAATCATAATCCCAAAGAGCTGTGGTCAAATTTTTAAGCATCAAGGTTTTGTTCCTGAAGTATCTGATGTGCCCTGGAGCACTTAGCACAGTGCCTGGCACACAGTAGGCGCTTAATAAATGTTTATTGATTGAAGCCCTGGGTGAAGAGCAATTAAGAGCCAGGACTTGACCAAATTCGGAGGCAAGTCGTTAACGAAGGCCTGGGGATACGGAAATCTGAGGACCCCGATTAAAATCTCAGCCATGATTTAAATCCAAGCCATACCACTTGCTAACTGTGGGATCACGGCGCTGGGCCTCAGTTTCCTCATTTGTAAAATAGTAGGGGTTGGTGAGTGCGGTTTAGGCCTAAGATCCTTTCCCTTTCTTAATCTATTCTTCTATTAAAATCTCCGCACCCAACTCCCTATTATGCCCCTGAGAAAAAAGAAAAAGGCGAGGGGGGGGGGGGGGGAAGGGGCCGGCGAGGATCAACCCGTACCACGAGAGGGGTCTGAAGACTTATCGTGGATTTGGTGCCCACTGGTGAGCCCGTCTTCCCGTGAGCAATCAGGGGTCAGAAAAAGAACAAAAGGCCGCCGCCGCCTCAACAGCGCTTCAGAAAAGGCGGGAGCGCTTCGAGCCAGGGCGACCGTTACACGTTCCCAACTGCCACCGAGTGCGGAGGAGGGGCGGGGAGGTCGATAAAACTGACGCAGGGAAGCCACGTGTCGCGAGATCTGCGGGGGGGGGGGGGGGGGAATTGCTCAGGCCTTGAAGGTCACGTGCTAACTCAGACTGTGCTGGTTGGTTCCTTCCTCACATTCCCCCAGGCCTGAGCTATACACTTTGTTCAATGATAATAATAGCACTTATATAGCGTTTTATGGTTTGAGAGGCGAGCTGCACGTGTCACATAAAAAAATTTTATGTCTATGAGAAATGCAACTTTGCATTACATTGTTGTTTTCATATCAGCTCTTTATCGAAGTTTCACCAGATGTTATTCCTGGGAATGATGATTATTTTCCCACTAATTTTCAGTGTTCGATCTTTATTTATACCCAGTCTTGGAAAGTATTACTACCACAGTAGAACTCACTGGTTCCCAAGGCCACAGGCCTCCCAATTTTCTCAAAATTTAACTTAACACATTTGTAAAAATATTTTGTGCTTTGAGAACAATATTACTTTTGCAAAAGATGTAAAGAGCATACAAAAATATTAGCTGTAAGGATTAAAAATAGAATTTGGCTACATTTTCCCACTACATATTAAAATAAAGTTTCAATATTTTTATGTCACTCACAAACTCTCAAAATTGGATTTGTAATAGATCGCTTCCTTTACTGAAAAGAATTGGTGTTAGTGTACATAATATGGTACAATAAAAAAAGTCAAAATACAGTACAAAAATGTGACCAAAATCTAGCATATTTTGCCACTTTATCAAAAATAGCACACCCTAAAAATGTATTACAGAGATAAGCTATTGTTTTTTAATTAAAAGTTTTGGAGGAGAGGAATAAGGGGAAAAAATTAAAGTAACTATATCTTTAATAAAAAGGTAAGATTTAAACAAAGGTAGAGGGAGGACAAATAAAATGTCCCACCACTTATTTCCTCTTTCATCACTTACAAAGTATTGTAATAGTAATATATTTTAAATTGAACAGGTATTATCTAATTCAATTCATCGTTAAAAGCTGAACTATATTAATCATGTTGTGAAATTACTGCCACAAACTCCCTGAGAGACAGTACATTATAACACAGAGTATTGTAAGGTTATCTCACTAGCTGTATTATGAGTGGTGAACCATTTAAACTCCATCAACCCTAGTCTCTTTATCTGTAAAATGAGGATAATAATACCTGTTGTATCTGCTTCACGGGGTTATTGTGAGCATCAAATGAGATCAAGGATTTAATATGCTTTCCATATCTGAAAGGTACTATATAATAAATATCAGCTATGAACTTCTCTACGTCTGTTTTTTCATCTGTAAGTTGATGACAAACACATCAATGTGAGCTTTTCTCTAACTACAGCTATTTGTACCAGCTAATCTTTTTTCTTCCTCATTTTGTCTAGAAATTGTCTTCAACTCCTAAAATGATTTGAGGACATGTTCACTTGTCAATTTAATGGCAACAGAAAGTGAGAGGCTTGATAGTGAATGTTGTAGTCCAGGGCAGTCTTTAACTTCTCTCAGCTGATCATTAATTCCATAAAAAGAACCAATCAGCAACAATATTATATAAGGACTTTCTTGCTTCCAGCCAGGATGGTCTTAGATGTCCCTCCACTGACATTATTAAGTGTTCTACAAAATAAGAGAAGCTTATTTTGCTCTTTTTTTTTTTTGCTAAAATGTTGGGTTTTTCACACACTAATCCTATTAATGTTAATTCATTCATCCTCTGTGTCCAACTTGTTTTAAATATTGAAGTACATAAAAAAGAAGAAAGCAGAACCAGGAAAATAATATATAATGAGTAAATTAACATAAATGATAACAAAACTAAAAAACAATCATTGTCATGATCTATCTTGCTCTTGGAAAACTGATAATGAAATACACCTCCTCCTCACTCAGTCAACCAGTCAAGTAACCAGGCACCTTGCTAAGGGTTAGGGATAGACCATCTCTGTCTTTTGCTCAGTGTCATGGGGGAGACAATGTGCAAACAGCTATGTATAAACAGGACATATAAAAGGTAAATTGGAGATAATCTCAGAGGGAAAGCACTAAGATTAGGAGGATTGAGAAAGGTTTCTTGTAGAAGGTGAAATTTTATCTGATATTTAAGGAAACCAGGGAAGCTGGAAGGTAGAGATGAGGAAGGAGAAAAGCAAGGGGATTATGGACACGAAATACAGACAAAAGTCCAAATTGGCAGTGTCTATTTTCTATTACAAGGTAGGATACATGGGGAGAACAGAAGGGGGAAGGAGGAGTGGTTAAAGGGAAATGACTGTACTGTAAAAATACAAGGCACAAAATAAAACTTTTTAAAATAAAATAAATGAACAATTTGCGTTTCAAGAAATTTAAGAAAAAAACAAGGTGATGGTGGAATCTCAGCAATATTAGTAGCTATTCAGTGCATATCCCAAATCTCACAGAGTAAACTATTAAGTTTGGGGTCCTTGGATTTCCAGGTGACCAAAACTTCTGAATGGTTGTGATTCAGTGTTCTGAGCTCAGTAAGTCTTCCTATGAGACGAGCAAAATGTTGAGGATCTTCGGGATGATATATTTTTGAATATTTATACAAAATTCCTAAAAGTGGTTCCTGTAGTTTTTCCACATGTTGCTTATTTTTAAGCAGTGGACGATCTGAAAAACAATACCATAATTATCTTAATATTTTCTGCCAAAACACAAAGAATAAGAATGAAGTCTGGTCTTTAAAAGAAATTATATTTCTAAGAAATAAGCCACACAATAACTGTGTGTGCAAGTATCCACTTAAAACACAAAATCAGCACAAGATGAGCAAAAAATCTTTGGGTAGTGGAGGGGGAAGTATCCAAACCTGGGAATTCATCTCTACAGAGAACTCCCTCTACTGATGCAGACCAGAGGTTGTGTCTTGCCTGTCTATGGTCATACAACTAGTATATGTCAGAAGCAGAATTTGAATCCATGCCTTTCTGACTCTAAGACTATGAAGTCGTACTGTATCTCTCTTAATGTAATTGCAATCCACAAATTGTATATGCTTCAATTTCCAAGTTAATAAGTATTTGGAATGTATTCTTTACTAATCTTTCATAACTGGGGCAACTAGGTGGCACAGTGAATAGAGAACCAGCTTGTAAGTCAGGAGGTCCTGATTTCAAATTTGACCTCAGAAACTTGCCACTTACTAGCTGTGTGACCCTGGGCAAGTCACTTAACCCCAATTGCCTCACCAAAAAAAAAAATCTTTCGTAATTGATTTTACCTGAAAAAAACACAGTTGTTGCTGCAAGCAGAGCATACTCAGTTTCAGTAACGTTAAGTTCTCCCATGCTTCTGTAGAAGTAAAAGAGTGCAGTAATAAAATCTTCAGTGATGCCTTTAAAAAAGCAAAAGTAAAAACATTTTAATAAAAATCCAATGCTGAATCAGACATTGCAATTGCCATTTATCAAAACAATTCAAGAATAACATAATCTTAGAATCAGAAGGCACCTCAGAGACCATCTAGTTCACCCCATTCTTGAATAAGAATCCTCTTTACAATATACCTGCATACCTCTTCTGTTTTTGAATAATCAATAAATTTTTATTAAGTGCCTTCTATGTGCCAGGCACTATGCTAAGCACTATACTAATAACTCCAAGTATAAGAAAGTTTTTCCTTATATTCTAAATCTTCCTGTTTGCTACTTCTATTAATCATTCCTTTATCTGCTCTCTATAGCCAAGCAGAACAAGCCTAGCCCCTCTTCTGTATAATACTACTTCAGATACTTAAAGGAAGTTATCATGTCCCTTTGTGTTTTTTCTCCTCCCCCACTTCCTTAAACCAGTATTGGTACAGCATGTTCTCAATCACCACCCTGATTGGCCTCTTCTGCACACTTGCCAGCTTATCAATGGCCTGCCTAAATCATGTCCCACTCAGAAGTGAATACAATGTGCCACAGGTGAAAAGGACAAGACACCTAGTCCCATATACTATACCTTTCTTAATGTAGTGTAGGGTTGCATAAGGCAGCCTAAGATTGGGCTTGCCCTCACCTGAGGTCTTTAAGCAAAGGCTGGATCATCCTTTGATAGTACATCATAATGAGAATTCTTTTTCAGGTGAAAGTTAGGGTGCAAGACCTTTAAAGGTCCCTTTCAAATTTGATATTTTACGATTCTGTGCATTAGGTTTTTTGGTTGCCTTATCATACTGCTGACTCATAAAGAACTTGCAGACCATGAAATCCCAAAGATTTTTTTTCCAGATAAACTGTCTTCCATCTAAATCTCCTCCATTTTAAACTTAAATGAAGTTTTTTTTTTGTACCTACATGTAACATAAAATGTATCCTTATTAAATTTCATCTTAGTAGATTTGGCCCACTATTCTAGCCTGTCAAGATTGTTTTGATCATAGGATGATAGATAAGGGATTTGGAACTAGAACGTACTTTAGAAATCATCTAGTCCAACCTTCTCCTTTTACAGATGAAGAAAGTGAGGTTCAGAGAGGTCAAGTTACTTGCCCAAGGATACACTGGTAATAAATGGTGGATCTAAGATTTGATCCCTGATTTATTAGCTCATAATCCTGACTTGTTATGCAACATATTAACTATCCCTCTTAGCTTTTATTTCCTACAAATGTGATAAGCACAAGATCTCTGCCCAAATCTAAGTCACTTGATAAAAACATCAAACAGAAAAGAACTATTTCTTCTAACGTCAGTCAATATTTATAATGCTCATTTTACCAGATGTAGTAGAAGTTGGACTCTCTGCATTGTGAGGCATTTCCATAGAATAAATAACACTTTGATCAGCATTCTGACTGTGATAATTTAGTGAATGATCAGAAAACCTTACAGCATCTGATAAGAGAAGAAAACAGAAGCTTTGGTTTTTTTAATTTGTTATTCAGGCGATTCTATTCTGTCTCTTTCATAGCCAAATAACCAAAATAGCATTTGTTAGGTGTGACCATATCAATAAGAGACAGATATTCTTTCCAGTATGTAACACAATATCAAGAACATAGTAGGGCTTAATACTTACTTGTTGATTATTATTTTTATTTACTATTAAAATGTGAATAAAGATCAAGCAATGTTTAATGAATTCTATTCAAATAGCAAACAGAACAATTCTTCAAAGGTTCTCTATGATGCTTAAAGTGCAGAATGATTTCCTTAAAAGTCAAGTCATTTAAAATCACACAATTTCAAATGTATTAGGAAATAGTTTTTAAGCAGCTGGTATAGAATAGGTGGCTTTCTTTTCTGCTAATCAATGGTAAAAGAAAAACATTTACAATAAGCAAAATTACTTGATTGCCATAATTGGTGGCTAAATTTAACAGCATCTATCAACATTAGAGCTGTTGTCAATTTATAGCAATCAATCAACAAACATTTTTTAATCACTTTCTATGTCCAGGCACTGAACTAGACACTGGGGATAAAAACAAAGAATAAAACAATCCCTACTCTAAGGGAGCTTACACTGTAATGGAGGGACAAGTATATTTATGTATTATGTATTTCTATCCAGGTGTGGATAAAAATATAAAAAATACAAAGAAATCAAATATAAAGCAGTTACGAGAATCAAGAAAGATTGTAGAAGGTGGTAACTGAGCTGTGTCTTTAAGGAATAATGGACTCTCTGAGCCAGAGGTAAAGAGGAAATCCATTCAGGTATGGGAGATGGCCAATGAAAAGGCACTAAGATGGTAGATGGAGTGTGGCATGTGAGGAACAGAGAGAAGGGCAGTTTGATCTCAGGGTGTGCAGTAAAGAGCCATTAGGGTTCACTGAGAACAAAAGTCAGATCTATGCTTAAAGTAAATCTCCTTGGTAGATTTGTGGAGCATGGACGACAATGGGGAAAGACTTGAGAAACTAAGAAGGATTAAGAGGCTGCTCCAATAATTGATTAGTGATGATGAAGGTGTAACTAAGGTTGTACCTGTGTGAGCACAGAGAAGTCAGATAGGAAAAATGTCGTGGAGGCAGAAGTGGCAAAATTTGGCAACTGATTGTATACATGGGGTGAGGGAGAGTAAGAAGTTGGAGAAAAAGCTGAGATAATGGACCTGGGAGACCAGAAGAATGGTAGTATCTTTAATAACAATGATAACTAACATTCACGTAAAACTTTAGGGCTTACAAAGCACTTTACATTTATTATCTCATTTGTTCCTCACAACAATCCTGAGGGCTAGGTGCTATTATTAATTCCATTTTACAGATAGGGAAACAAAGGTTAAGAAGAGTTAAGATTTAAGCCCAAAGTCATACAAGTTCAATAGAAATAGGGAAGTTTGAAAGAGGAGTAGTCTTGGGTGGGATAATTAAGTTCTATTTTGGACATGTTGAGCTTGAAATGTCTCCTAGAATCCAGTTTAAAATATCCAATAAGCAATTGATAAAGGATTGAAGCTCAGGAGAAAAGACATGGGGCAGGATACATACATACACACATACATATATATGTATGTGTGTATGTATTGTATTTGTATGTGTATATATAATTATAGACAGTGTATATATAGACAGGCAGATAGTGCATATAGAGATAGATTATATTATAGATATAAATATATCTATATATAATTATAAATATAGATATATATCTAAAAGTTGATGACTCAGATGTGTAGACATAGGTGTATATATCTATACATCTGAGTCATCAACTTTTAGATGATAATTAAACCATGATCACCAAGAGAGTGTAAAGAAGGAAGAGAAGAGGGTTCAGGATAGTGCCTTAGAGAACACTCAACAGTTAGCTGAAAGATAAGCCAGCAAAGTGGAGAAAGAAGGATGGTAAAACATGAAGCAATAGAACTAGGAGGAAATAAAGTCACTAAAACCCCGGGAGGGAAGGAAACGCAGAAGACAGTCAATAGGGTCAAATACAGCAGAGGTCAAGAAGGAGGAAGCCTAAGAAAAGACTACCATATTTACTTCCACTGGCTGACGAAAGACATTCATTAACTTTCTGATTATAGATTTGAGCTGAACGAAGGAACATGACTTCAACTGTTGACCCCTTCAGCAATGCAATCTGATCCTCACTGGCCAAACTTTCAAATCCTGTAAGAAAAGATATTTATAATTATTAAGAAAAAATTTTCAACTATGGATTGAATTTAATTCAACAAACAATAACACTGTTTAACTCCAAAGGTGAATAAAATACTTTTATTCAAATTTGCGGCTTAAAAATGTTTTTGTTAATGCTGCCTGATTAGCAAGGTTTTACTATGACAAATACTAAGTGATATGGATAATGGAACTGCAAAGTTCTTATTTTCCAATGTGTTGACTGTATGAGTTTTTTCTTTTTATCCATTAAATTAATAGCCTGATTCTCTACTATTGTGGGCTTTTCCTTTGTTTACTTTAGATTATCTACAAAAATAAACCAAACACACATATAAAAAAGCCAAATGAGTTGTTTGACCAACTTGATTATCAAGTTTATCAAGTCATTCAAAAAATAATTTTGACTAATGATTTTTACTTCCTTGATCGAATAAACCAGTCAAAATGTTTTGGAGGAGAATTAGCATAGTGGAAAGCATTCTGAATTTGGAGTAAGGCCATCTGGGTTTGATTTCCTACCTAGTCATTTTGCTAGGAGGGAAATTACTTACTCTCAGTTTGTCAATGTATTGTAGTGAAAAGCATACTGGATCTGGAGTCAAATGACCCCAGTTTGAATACTGGTTTTGCCATTTACTACCTGTATGACCTTGGGCAAGTCACTCTACCTATTGGGAACTTAGTTTCCTCAATTATTAAAAGGGGGGATGACTTCTATGACTTCTAAGGTTCATTCTAGTTCTAAACCTATGATCTTATAACTCAGAGGTTCATTTTCCTCAGCTCTAAAACAGGGGTAACAATACCTACCTCCCATGGTTGTTGGAAGGAAGATACTTTGCAGACCTTAAAATGCTACATAAATGTGAGTTTTGTTATTATATTGACATATATGTAGAAATAGCATGAATTTTGTAGGTATGTTAATTTTAAATGACTTTAGCTTCAGACTTTTCCCAACTTCGAAATCTATAATAATTAGAAAGAACTGAAGGTTTTCTTTCTATTTATATTCCTCTACTCTCCTTAAAATGAGGGAATAAAATGAATCTGTTGAGTTTAGTGATGTTTTAAAAAGTCTTCAAGGAAAACTACCTGGAAGTCTCTTTGTAAAATCCACCAACATCTGAATGTGAAGCACTGCTGTCTCTGAAAGTCGCAAGAAACTTTCCTCAGGATTCGCATATTCCTGGAGCTAGCACACGCAGAAAAAGAATTAATGAAAATTAACTTTATTACAAAAATTGTCAAGATTTACTATTATTATTTGATGATATTGCTGATTACTCATTACTTCTTGTAATGCCCACATACTAATTTCTTTGCTTCCTCTAGTGGAATTGTATATCTTTGATGAGCAGCCACAATGTGCTCAATGAGCTGATGTTCCACTGGAGTTAGTTCCACTCTGTCCTGTAGCTTTAAGAAAATATAAGAAGGAAAAAAAAACCATGTATATAGTTTATGCCAAAAACAATTAAAGAAACAAACAGTTACTGAGGAGTAAAGTGCTTACCACTTTTCTAGATCTAGTTGTAGATGACACATGCTTATTGTCTATTCCTTCTTCTTCCACTTTGATGTTACAAAAAAAGCTATTCTTCTGCTTGAAGTTTTTTCTAAGTCGTTTGGATTTACACTGTACTTCCGTTAGCAAACCTGTAATGTTTCAAAATTCATATTTATAATGTGGACGTGGGCCTTTGCTAGGGAAGCAAGAATGCCTACAGAGGATGCCAGTTTTGCCCCTTTCTCTTCCATTGTTTCTGGTGTACTCTTTGATGCTTATTGGAGAGTTAAGACAATCTGTCTGTCCTGGTTCTCATCACCAGGATGGGACAGAACTCAGAAAAATAAATGCAAAGAGATATGAGTTTATCCCCAATTGGAAAAACTCAACAGGAGGTATGAACTATAATGGGGTAGGTTGGAGGGTGATGGCACACAGCGTATACGTAAAGGCATGAAAGGGGTCAATGGAAATTTAAATTTTGTTTCCCTAACTCAGCCAGAAATTAACCTGTTTTGAGAAGTTTAGAACTGAAAGAGTTTAGAGCTGCCATTTCTTTTATACAGCATGTGGACTGCAATGGCTGTCCAACAACAGATGCGCAAATGTGTTGACCTCCATGGTGCCTTACATATACGGGGTACTTCATAAACTCTTAATTGATTGACTGACCAGCCCCAACATGTGTTGACCTGGGAGCTCTTATTCAAAAAGTGTGCTGACAGTTCCTTGAAGAAGCAACATCAGTGGTGACTAACAAAAGTAGAAAAGAGACTTGGCAACTACACAGATGGAATGTGATAGCAGGAATAAGGGAAAGTAATCACAACAGATGCAAATACAGAGCAAAACAGCAGGGACAGGATAGCAAGGAAGTTCTTAGAACATACTGGTGAGCTACTGGAGGTAGAGACAAGGAACAATGAGGCACAGACCACAATGTAGAGAAACACCCCAAGATCTTATCCTTCACTGAAACTGTGGATCATGTAAACTATGTAGGTTCTGAAGAAATGGGAAACCTTCCAAAGGGGTGGGTTGATGGACTACTGAGCAAACCCAAGTTCTTTATCTCTTTTAGCACTTTACTCCTCAACCCCAGAGCAACTGTATAGGCGCCTACCTATGAGAGGGAAGGTTCACTGGAGGGGAAAATTTCTTTGACTGTTTATGAATTTTGTTAGTAGTCCTTTTTGTATTTTTTTTGTCTATATATCTCCAGTTCCTTTACTAGTACCAGGCTAACCATGGGACATAGGAAAGTTTCCTAACAAATGACAAAAAAAAACTAAGAAAGCCAAATGTTGATGTTTCCAGGGAAAACCCTGTGTGTGTGTGTAGAAGGTAGAAAAGAAGATAAGAAACCTCCAAGATTGACCTTGGTCTGCATAGGCACAAACCTTCAGATCTAGGCTATGGGTTATATATAAAATTATTCCTAGAAATTCAAGTAATAATACTACAGTATACTATATATATATATGTATGTATGTATGTATGTATGTATGTATGTATGTATGTATGTATACATATATATACACATCCATGAATCAATATCCTTTAAAAAAATTTTTCATGTATTGGTAATACATACATCTGTTAGGTTTATTATTTTTCTGTTCTTTTTCTTCTGTTCTATCATGATTCATCTAGTCATATTCAGTTGTGAACCATGAATTCAACCTAGTGATTCATAGGAACTTGTCTCTCCAAACTACAAATTCTAACTCTTCTAGTCTCAGACACACTAATTCTAGATTGGTAGCAACATACTTTACCAACTGATTTCTAAGGATAGACAATGTGTACAATAGTCAAATAATCTTATCTATGTGTGAGGGTAAAACTTGGCTTTATATCACAGCGTCATGAGGGTATCTCATGAAGATGAAAATCAGCAAAGTCTCTTTTTGTCTTTACAAACAGGAAAGCACATCAAACATTCTTTCGTTAAGTGGGAAATGTTCATATTTAGCTGGTTGGGCTTAATTTTATTTTTTACCTAAATAGAGCTTCTATACAACATGTATAGAAGAGCATTATCCTATTGTTAATATTTACTTTTAGGTATTAAAGTCATGCAAAAACATTTCATCTATACTTAGCATACGCAGAACAATTTACTAGGTGCTATGTTGTTATTTTCTATGCTCAGCTCCTTCTTTTCTTCTTAATCATGGCATGGAGGTAGCCCTCAGTTCTGCGAAGCTGAACTAACAGAGCACAAACTATGATAGATCTCGTCATGCTGGAAAGGCTTTGAATACAGGCTGGGGGACAGACTCTGTTACCTGAGGACCAGTCTAGCTATATGCAGAGAGCTTCATCCCTATGTTAAACACAGAGCCATTAATTTCTCAGCTATGATAACTCTTAAAATTGTGGAAGGGTTATAATAGTGGGGGAATTGAAGACTTCTTAAGCATTGAGGGAGATAGTGTGCTACAGTGGAAAGAGCCCAGAATTTGGAATCAGAGAACCTGAGTTTGAATCCAGCTTCCACCACTTACTTAACCTGCGTGACCTTGGGCAAGTCATTTCTTTGGACTACGTTTCCTCTTCTACCAAATAAAAGTGTTGGACTCAATGACCGCTAAGGTTCTATGATCGTATGCCGGGGGAGAAAAAATAGAAAATATCCTCTGGCCTCAAACAGTGTATCTTCTCGGCCAAGAGACACAGTCTGCAAAAACATGTTCAAGGTAAATTTCCGAAAGGCACTTGAAAAGCAATATGCTTGAAGTAAAAATGGAAATATTTCCAAATAAGTATGTAAGTTCTAAAAGGATGTACAGAGAGAGTCATTCTAATCAGGTAAAGTTAATCAGGGAAAGCTTTTTGGAAAAAGTGAGTTTAAAGTCAGGATTTTAACGGTGTGAGGTTTGCTAGTGAACGAATTGAAAGTTTTACTAGTGAGGGAAATGTGCCAGGTCAAAAAGAAGGGGATAAGTAAATTATGCGGGAGTGGTGTGGAGCAATAGGATTGGAGAATCAGAGAAGCCTAATGGAGAACTAATGGGAAACCTGGAAAGTCAAGCTTCCACGAGTGAATTCCACATGATGTGCAGCAGGGACACATTCTGCTTTCTTTAGCAGAATAGGAGAGTGACATGATGAAAACAGTCTCTGTAGAAGATTATTTTAGTAGCTATAACTGGCACAAATTAAAAGAAAAGCAAAAGAAAGCAATAAGATCAGCTAGGAGCTCAGATGAGGAGAGTTCAGACTAGTGTGGTAACTGGAAATAAACAAGGAATGGACAGTTCTGGGAGATGTTATATAAAATGAATTGACAGGATGTGACAAGGTGTAAGAGGTTAAAGGAAGATAAGAGTTGGTAATTAACCTCCAAGACTATGATCCTACTGGGGAAGTTGATTAGCTTGGGTTTTATACACTAAGTTTTATGTATCAGCAGAACCTCTAAATGAAGCTGTCCTCTTAGTGTCTATAAATGCAGAATGGAAAAAAGAAAATAATTATTTTAAAAACCACTCATTCTAGATGCATTGATTTAACATTAAGGAAACTAAGGTCAATACAGGTATCATTGAATAAAGAAAAAAATGATGAGAAAGAAAATTCACATGGATGTGGGGTGTTTGTGTAAAAGCTAGTTATTGTAGATGGCAAAAACCATTCATTCCCCAAATTCAGGAACTAACCATAATTTTAGTAGTTGCTAAAAAACTAATATAAGTTCTGCCAACACAAAAATAAAGAATCTACAAGTTGGACAATGGCATTTAGTTCTCAATATGAGAAAAATAGTCATTAAAAAATACGGTTAGGGCAGCTAGGTGGTTCAGTGGATAGAGCACTGGCCCTGGAGTCAGGAGGACCTGAGTTCAAATCTGACCTTAGACACTTACTAGCCACGCGACCCCTGAGCAAGTTACTTACCCCCAATGAAGAAGAAGAAGAAGAAAGAAGGAGAAGGAGAAGAAGAAGTGACGAACAGGAGGAAGAAGGCAAAGAAGAGGAGGAGGAGGA
>NW_020954560.1:6488765-6647568 GCF_900497805.2 Vombatus ursinus
CAGGAGGAAGAAGGCAAAGAAGAGGAGGAGGAGGAAGAGGAGGAGGAAGAGGAGAAGGAGAAAGAGAAGAATATAGAAATTATCAAAATAGAAACTGAGAATAGGCCACTTACATTCTGCTAACATGCCCATTGCCTTACACTTTTTCAAACGGCACTCTTGACATTTTCTACGCATATACATGTCCATTTCACAGTGCCCACCATTCTTGCACCTGTATACTGCATTTTTGGTGATGCTGCGACGGAAAAAACCTAAAGGATATTTCAAAAGAACCTTATTTTTATTCCACCACTGAATATTTGTGACCAATTAATATCATGTTTAATATTAATATTTGAGAGGTAGCACGGATAGCGGATTAATAAGAGGCCTAAGAAATATTAGGGCCTCAACCAAGGCCTGCCTCTGACATGTACTGACTTTATGATCCTGGGTAAGTCACTTAGCTTTTCTGTGTTCCTCCTTCCCCAAACCAGACAACTCTCTTAAGACTGTCAACTGTCTTTGCCTATATGCATTGGTAGAAGGCATTTCCTCTCCTGGAGGTCCCCTACACTGATAAAATATCAGATCCAGACCCAGTATCCCTTTATCAAAAGGTTAAATAATAGAATCAACTAGATGATTTTCATTAATAGCAAATGGGGAAGTGGCATCCCTCTCTATGAATATTTTTATTTATCTTAAAACTGAATTTTCCTAGTCCTTTTCTGCATGAAAAAACCTCTTGAATCCAAAATGGTGCTGTCCCATACATTGGTCATATTTGGCAATTAATATTAATTAATATCCAGTGGATAGAGCACCGGGCCTGAAGTCAAAGACTCATTTTCCTGAGTTCACATCCAGTCTCAGACACTTACTAGCTGTGTAACCCTGGGCAAGTCAACTAACCCTGTTTGCCTCAGTTTCCTCATCTGTAAAATGAGCTGGAGAAGGAAGGAAGGAAAACCACCCCAATATCTCTGCCAAGAAAACCCTGAACAGGGTCACTAAGAGTTGAACATGACTGAAAAACAAGTGAACAATTTCCAGCAACTAAAGTCAAACCTTTTTTTTTTTGCCATGGGGATTAGACATCACTAAAATCAGTGCTGGGATGTGTTGCTGTTTTTTATAAGGTTCCTTAGAGCACCCATTTTGCGTAAAGCATTTCCAGGAATGGTAAGTGCATCAAGTCAAGCACTTTATAACTCACCTGTAGTTTTAGTGAGTTGTACTGAGGTTCTGAGCATCTAAATGTTTGGCCTTACAGAGGGTTGATGGGTCAGAGGCAGGAGCTGATTGCAGTTTTTCCTGATTCCCTATGGAGCACTCTACCTATTAATACCATACATCACCTCCTATGGATGGTAAATACTTATTTAGTACCAACTTCATCAGTTCAAGGTTTTGTTCATTTGGAAATAAAAACAAAGCAATGAAGAGAGGTTTTACAAGCTCAAAAAGCTTATCTGGGTAATTTTTCATACTTTCAAAATTCTGGTTTCAATTTATCATATTCACTTTCAGCCTCTTTCAGGCCTCTGATCAGCTTCATAGAAACTTAAAGTTGGAAAGGACTTCAGAATTCACATGTCCAAACTTCCACCCAATGTAAAAATCGTTCAATCCAACATGAAGAGGTATACTAGCTAAACCAGTGTAAGATGATAGAAAGCAGTTTATATTATAACTTCAGACTCAAGTAAGTGGAAATTTATTGTTTAAATATTGAATAGTTTATTTAAATGTTAAATTTCTGGTTCAAAAGAAATGAGAAACTGGATCTCCCTTCCTCACATTTGATTCATTTCAATGCCATAGATTTGATCACATGTTTCCCTATTACTGTCACTTATTAATCTCACCTTCAATGACTGTTAAATATACTTAATGACTAATGCCCACTTAAAAAGGAAAAAATGGTCATGTTAGTTTGCATGCATAGAACTGCAGTTTTTTTCTAATTTTCCTTACCTTTACAACCTTCACAGGTAAGTGCATTATAATGATATCCTGAAGCTTTATCACCGCAAACTACACAAAGTTCCTCTTGTCCTTTAATTCTCACAGAAGAATGATTTAGTTTAGATCTTCTTATTCCTGGATATCCATCCTCAGTATCATGAGTAACCATACAAGCGGGTTTATTTAATTCGCTGGTGCTGAGTATGTATTGCCCATCATTACGCTGTGAATCCAGACTGTATGTATTGTAGTAACTGTGAGAAGGTGGAGACTGTAAAGCTGGAGAAAACTGGACAGCTGAATACTGACAGTAAGGTGCCACTTGGTAATCAGTGTCCTGAAGCTGATAATTGATATGTTCTGGCATTACATCTATATTTCATAAAAATAACAATAAAAAAGAACAATTATATGTAAGAATTCCAAAAATTACAGCTGCTTTTAAATTCTAAAGTAACTGCCATCAATCAATGTTAATTGTAAATATTTAATCCATTTCTAGAGGTATCTATTCAACTCAATCATCCCCTGAACCAAGAGTGTATATTTCCCTTTCTTCTCTTCTGTATTTCCCTTCATAGCCCATTGAAATCATTTTAGTAGACTGTGGCCAGGGTAGTGGAAAGCAGAACTGAAACATCATCTCTATAATTTGTCTTTTAAACAACACTTTTTGTCTAAATTTCTTGGATACTTCAAAGAAGATTTTTGTGTTGGATTTCACTCTACTTGTTAGTGCCCTTTTGCTCCTCAAATTATCTTGTATTTACCTATCTGTGTACATGTTATATCCCTTCAGTAGCATGTAAACTCCTTTAATATTAAGTCTGTTTCTGTCTCTATAGCCCCAGGGCCAACTGCAGTGCCTTACAAAAAGCAGGCATTTAACAGGGAAGCACTGGAATTTTGAGAGCCAGGAAGAGAGTGACATGATCAGACCTGAGTTTTAGGTAGATCCCTTTGTCACCTGAGCAAGGACTGGAGCGGGGAGAGACATGGAAACCAATGAGGAAGCTGTTGCAATGGTCCAGAAGTGAGGCGTGATTAGTATTTGCAATAGGACAGAGCTGTGCAAGTAAAGGGAAGAGGATATACGAGAGAAAATTTGTGCAGGTAGAAATGACAAGACTTGGCAAACAACTGAATGAATATGGTGGAAGAGAGAGTATGATGAGTTGTGTAATCCATGCGAAGACTGAGAGCCTGGGGGACTGGGAGGATGGTGGTGTCCTTGACAATAACAGGGAGTTTCAGAAGAAAGGAGTGTTGGGGGAGGAAAATGATAATGAATTCGTAAAGTGCTATAGGTGCAAGAGGTGCTCAGGCAATACTGTTGACTGACATATCTAGGGAAATTGTGTTAAGGTACACCATCTAAGTGATAAGGATACACCTGTTTTGCATAAATGACAAACATCTGACTTTTTATTTCCTCTAGAACAGGGGTGGGGAACCTGGAGCCTCGAGGCCACAAGTGACCTTCTAGGTCCTTGAGTGCAGCCTTTTGACCGAGTTCAAGTTTTATAGAACAAATCCTTTTATTAAGGATAAATAATCCACATGCGGCCTCAAGGCTGCAGGTTCCCCGCCCCTGCTCTAGACGCTTATGTTGCCCTGATGCGAACATGAGATTTAATTATTTGATTTAGGATTGTGGAAATCAGATTTAATACTCTGACTAAAAACTAATACTATCTGCAGTCTTCTGGCAGGTTTTGACAGGTGAAATGTACATATAGTATTATACACTGTCGTGACTTGTATGCCATAGTAAGAAATCATTCAGTCTCTTGTATTCTCTTTTCTCGTATATTTCCTTTATTATATCAAGACTAATATATTCTGTTTAATTCAACAAGTATTTTTGATTACCTACTGTCTATTTAATTTACTAAAAAGCTTTACTAAAAAGCTTTATTTTCATGAGCAGGTACTCATTAAAATTATTCCTAATTTTTATATTTATCTACAATGTATTCTAAATGTTATATATTTTCCTTATTAGACTTGAGTTATCATATCTACACATTTGCTTATTTTGGCATACTTGTAAGTTTCTTGCAGGTAAGAATTTGGTGTTTGGGGTAAATACGTTAATTTCCAAAGAAGTTTTTATACCTTATATATATTTTCTATAGGGTATAAAAGTTTTGTTTAATTTTTACCATTGGAAACTTTTGTTACATACCATAATACTGTATAGGTTCAGCAAGACAGTACCCATCCGGTACTGTCCCATAAGTATCTGCCATATTCTGGTCCAACTTCCACTGCTTCATTCACTTCAGTAAATGATGGGCTTTGAAAAATAAAGCCTAAGGGAAACAAATTCTTTGTAGATTATTTTAAAGTATGATTTTGAAATCCAATAGTAATTTATAAAAGAAAGATAATCCTTTCAAGAAATCGAAGGAAAGAATTTAGCTTAAGAGGAAAGAATACTGAGTCAGTGAAGAAATATCTCTACATATTTTTGGTAGAAAGGTCTTGGCAATAACTATAAAAACCAAGTCAATTGAAAATGAATTCTATCAGTTTCTCAACATTCTGTTCTTTGAACTGAATTTTATAAATGTTAATATCAATTCATGATATTCTCTGATAGTTTTAGCATATAACTCTGATTTTTAAAGTAAGATAATTCATGGAGGACAATTAGAAGTACAGCTGGAAAAATTTAAAGAGTTGGAGAAAATAATTTTAGGCAGCAGTCTTTATCTTCCAATTGTTTTATAATTTATATTGTAAAGCTTTGAAATATCTGTGATTTCATCAGTTTGTGAATTCCCACTACTAATGTATAAAAAATGAGGTCATTGGATTGTATGGTCTTAAAACCTTCTTTCAGCTCCAAACCCCTTTATTACAATCTTTCCGCATTTCATGAGTTTCTATGACTTAAAAATTCACATCCTGATGGCCGGTCATCCACTAATGATCCTATATGCAGAGGTTTTCCAGTTTGTTAAGACCTATCTGAGTCTGACCTCTATTAACCCAGCTTTTCAAAACCCAGGGTTGCCTCCTCAGGATGAGGCATTAAAGTTGGGTTGGGCTTTGGGGGGATGAAGATATAGATTTGTCGCTGTTGTGTCATTTCAGTGGTGTCTGACTCTTCATGACCCCATTTGAAGTTTTCTTAGCAAGGATGCTGGAGTGGTTTGCCATTTCCTTCTCCAAGTCATTTTACAGATGAGGAAACTGAGGCAAACAGGGTGAAGTGACTTGCTCAGGATCACTCAGCTGGTAAGTGTCTGAGGCCAGATTTGAATTCAGAAAGATGAGTCTTCCTCACTCCAGGCCTAGCACTCTATCCTCTGTACCACGTGGCTGCCCAAATTATAGATATTTACTGATTAGTTTTCAGAATAGTCTGAATTGGTAACTACCTAAAGAAAAGTTTCATGTTGCCCAAATAATGATTACATGGCATTTTAAGTGCTTCTACTCATAACACCTTTAAAATACATGAATTGTTAGGAGAGGAAGTAATAAAAATTTAAGACTAGAACGGATGCAGAGTAAAATGAGTAGAATCAAGAGAATGATACATGACAGCAACAATGTAAATGAAAAGATCATTTAAAGGAAGGTGAATTCTGAGTAACGGGAAAATCAGTGAAGGTCCTAATGAAACATACCTGCTCCCTCATGGCAAAGAGGCAGGGAACTGCTAGGATACAATATTGTGTGTAATGTCAGACTAGGTTTCCATACTCCATGGTTTTGCTCTATTATTTTTCTTTGTCACAAATGGAGCTTCAATTTGGAGAAATGAGGTGGTGTAAAGATGTGCTGTAAAGACAAAAAGTATCAATAAAACGGGGAGAGAGGGTTAAGGCTGCTCTTAGGGGGAAACAAACCACTTGACTACCAAGGAGGGAATTCTAAGAACAATGGAAACTTCAAGAACAATCAACCATGAGAGCAAGACAAAACTTTGAATCACATTCTGAGAAGAAGTAACTGGGAGTGAAATAATCATCTGATTTAGTGGTGTGAAATTTGAGAGAGAGTAATAAGGCATACAGTGCCCATTACATTATAGTACCCTTACACCGGTTATTTCAAACTATAATACAAGCAAGATGCCTCTTGGAACTATTTCTAGGAGTTCTTTGAAAGAATATGATCCTAGCAGATATGATTGCCCCATTATCTCCGGGCTCTAGTCCATAAATGCTAAATAATTCAGAAGGTCTTAATTTCCAAAGAAATGTCAAAACACTTAGACTTTATACCCTACATGAACATGTTGAGTGGTTAGTTTTTTAATGATATGGGACATTTCTGCTGTCAGTTATCTCCATTCAAATTACATATTTTTCAGTTGTTACAGTTATAGCAGTATTTCATCATTTTCATCACTTAAGGATAATGACTAGTCCATGTGCATAAAGGATAAGGCAAAATGAAATGATTTTTTAAAAATCCTGTGATCAGGTTACTCTTAACAAGTTAATTTTCACAAACACATTAATTTCCATGAACACAATGATTATAGTGTAATCATTTACTTTGTGTTGTTACTCATTAGGCATGTAAAGAAATGAAAATGTTTTTATTAGGATTATTCAGGTAGTAAGGCATACTGATCTTTAGTTCCTTCATCACCCATCAAATCCTAGGTCCTTGTTAAAACAGCTGAACCTCCCTATCCTACTTAGAGTAAGTTAAGATCTAATGGATGGAAACACAACAGCAGTCATAAAAGCATTTCAGATGAGGCAAAAATACAAAAAAAGAAAGTGATGCCCGAAGTAAATCATCAACTTCTTTCTCCATATCTTTAGTATGATTATTCTCTCAGAAACCAACAACTCAATCAATGTCAACAGCAAAGTCAGTCACCACACACTTTATTCAATCACTTATTAATCTCAACAAGTCTTTTGGTTTCCTACAATAAAGGAACTTGGATATATGCGTGGGATTTTGGCAACCATTCTGTTGGAGGTTAGACTGCTCTTTAGCTACCATCCATTGAGTCTCAATACAATTTCAGGTATGAGATGAGAAATTAAAACATTTCAACAACTAAAATTAGACGTGAAACCTAAAGAACTTACTTTTGGATTACCTCATTTTATTTTTTTTTAAACAAAGTATCACTAGTGTTCACTCAGGTTGTGTCTATACAATGGCAGCCATCCAAACAATATTGAAATTTCCTGAATGTTTGATGCTGTGTAGACAGCATTACCTGAGTGAGAATTTACTTTAGAAATACTGCAAATGAAACCTGATGAAGCAATTTTAAAAAATGAATGATAGTTTGCTTTTTCTTGACTACCAGTTTAAATTCTATGCATTTATAATAATTTATACAATGCCATTTTTAGAGTCTATGCCATGGGACTATAACAGGTGACATTATAACAAGATATTTTCAGTACTTCTGACAGACATCTTTAGACAATGTCCACAATAGACCTATGTATTATATCAAATCATGGACTAATATGCCAGGTTCTAACAGAGTGGCTTCAGTTTTCAAAATCAGGCACATATGCATTGTTTTCTGTTTGACAAATTTTTTTACTCCAATTTTTTTTCAAACCTTTGTTGTACATTACAAGATTAATCATATGTGTGCATGTGTGTTTATGTTTAACTGTAGCACATAAAAACAGGAATAAACTATTAAATCATCAGGTTAAAGTTTGAAAATATTTTGGAAAATGATTAATAATGTGGATAGAGCAATGTAACTAAAAACTTTCTAACTTGGTAAGTAAAGTGAAAAGTTACAATGGGCCTGGAATGCTACTGTTTTATTATCATTCCCAGTAAATATTTGCTTAAAACAGAAGCCACTTAGTTAAGAAGGGTGCTCTTATCAGAGGGATAAATTTGGCATGGACAAAGTCTACTTTTTTTTTCTTCAGTAAATGTCTTTTTTTAAAACTGGAGATATATCATATATGTGTGTGTCTTAATTTTAGTACATTTTCAATTGCTACTATTTTTTAAATATTTAGATTTTGTTTGCCTAACCCTAAATTCAGTTGTCTTAAAATATGTCCATATGTGTAAAAAGAAGAGTCATTATACAACAATTCAAGGTTTTAAACTGATATATTAATTATATTATAAATCATAAAGCAAAATGCAAATGTCTGAGTTAATACCTCTGAAGCTTATGAAAAAATCAATAAAACAAAAAAGTTGTCAAAATGAAAGTATTTTACTAGAAAACAGTTTTGTTTTCACTTTTGCTATTTCTAACTAGAGATGACAATCCCAAATGAAAACTTAGCTTTAAATTTTACTTTTGCCATGCTAAGGTTTCTAGAGCCCAAATCCTTTTTAGTAATTTATTAGATGTATAAGAAATAAAGAGGATTTCTTTTGGAAAAGTGAATTGATAATTTTTTTGCAACCTTCAGTTATATGAAAATTTTTCTATTGCTCTCTGATTTAAATGCTTTACAAATATATAAAGGGTAGTTTAATTGGCAGAGACATTTGTTCAAATAATTTTCACAGTTTAAAAGAGATAGAGCAAAATATTAAAGTGTTAAAAAAGGTATAAAAAGGTTAAAAATTTGAAAATTATTTTAAAACTGAAAAATAAGATACTTTAAGTCAAATATGTAGAAGTAGACTATAACCAAATTTCCCTTCTATTTCTATCCTATTTAGGTTCATTTTCATACTTGTAGAACAATAATCTCTGCAACATAGACTTGATTCTCTTAAAGATGCTTTTTTTAAAAACTATATTTCAAAATGTTTGAATATGTGTATAAAGATTATGGAAATTGCTTCAAAAAAGAAAACCATGGGTTTCCTGGAGTTTGTAAATATTTTAAGTAAGGATTTTTGCATATTCATTCCTTATAGTAAAGAATTGTTTTAAGTAGTTCACTAACATGTTGTCACATCGTCTCCTACAATTCCAAAATTCTATTATATTCCAAGTCATCTTGAGTCCCAGCATAGTACAGCCATGTCTTGGAATTCTAGAGGATACAATTGTTAATAGTTTCCTGTATTTATATTTCTTATCTTTATGAAGAAATATATTCTTTTGAAGAATTAGTACATTTTTTAAAAATATATTTGTTTATATAATAAAAATTAAATTAACAAAAGTGGAAACTTCAAGTCTAAAAAAGGTATCAGCTTTTCACTTACGTTCTCTAGCTTAACTTACAGTTTGAAGCAAATAAACAAATGGCATTGCAAACAGATAAATAATGTGCAATCTAAAGTGAGACAACATGGAATTATAAAATTCATAGTTCTTTTGAATGCATAAATAAAATACTCACAGATGGAAAACCAAACTACAGTCTGTCCTCTTCCACACAGAGTGGAGTATATTATGATTCAGCAATTACTTCAACTCCCTGAAATCCAGCTGGAGCAAATTGGGCCTTTCGCCTATTTATCAGGCTTTAGGTTTTCTTTCTTTCTTCCTCTTTCTTTTTTTTTCTTCTTTTTTTTTTCATATACTTAGGCTCCAGACATTCTACAGAGCAATGCTTCTGCTCTATCTGAGAGACAAACTTCCCACACAGTCCTCCTTAGGGTCAAAACAAGGGCAACTACAAGCTGACATAAATCAAATAATAACTGGATCATCAGGGATAGAGGCCTTTGGGACCTTCACGTCACACTTTCCCAGAGTTCTCTATTATTTACTTAATAAATATTTTGTTTTCTTGATAGACTTTGACGTTCTCCCATGTTGGTTGCAAAACATTGGTATCTCTGCTCACTAATAGGTAATGTACACAGTAAAAGCTCATTAATTCAGACTCTACAAATTCAGAATTTCTGATATTCAACCCTAATTTTATCTTCACGGTATCTAAGATGAAAGTATTTACTAAGTAAATTAGAATAAACAAGATTTCGGGGCTGCTGTTTAAGCGATACTTAGGATTTCAGCAGCTTAGTTGTTCATAGTTGGATATATCTATTCATTAAAGCAGCCCAGGGCCAACTTGCACTTCTTTACTGTATGTAAATGTATTTCTTTAAATAGTCTATGATTCAAACTTTTCAAGAATTCATACTGTCCTTTCCCTATTAGACTAAATTAATTAGGCTTTATCACATGACTAAGGTTACTAAATGAAGGTCCCATACGATGGATTTATTTTGACTTCTATAGAATACTGGGAATACTTTGAATTGGGAAGATCTACGTTACGTAGCTTGAAATTCAGGCTCAGATATTTATTATTGCCCAGTAACTCTGGGCAAGTCTCTACTGTCCCTTCCAGTCTTAATCTATGCTCCTATATAATATTAAGCTGTGTACAGAAATATGAAATTAAGGACAGATAATCAGAACTGGTGCTTTATGATCAGATAGGATCTCATGGAATAAGTAATCTAGCATGCTTTTTTTTTTAAAGAACCTGTGAAATTCACCCATGGCTAACATGTTGAGAAGCAGGACATTAGACCTCCTGTGTTTTATTTCTTCGTCTAAAATCCTGCTTCTATTTATACCTAAAATTCAGAAATTTAACTAATCTAATGGGTCCTATACAGGCACATATTTGAATACAATCCTTAATAGAACCAGGGAAAGAATGCATAACCCTCTGGCAATAATTGGGGATAAGAGTGTCAGTTTGCCCAGACAAACCCATTTTTCCTTGGATCTCCAATAAGGAGAGACTACTTTTCACATATTTCGGAAAACTGGAAAAACAAATTGTGAAAACACAATTCTGAAATTTTCAACCTCTTTATTCTGCAGGAAATCTTTCCCAGAGCAAAAGATCCTATAGACTACTGTCTCCACACTCCACCCGTCGAAACAAAAAAATGATGACAAAAACCTCACCAGAATCATTGAAAATGCTGGCATTTCTTTTGCTAAGATACCAACGACAGGTTTCATAACTAAATTGTTCCCTTATATACACTAAGACCAGAGAGCAGAAGATGGACTACCTGAAATATCCTCACAAACCACTAATGGCCTTCAAGTCATACTTTGTAGAAGAAGAAAATGTTCTCTCATTTTGCGATGCTTTTCCAAAGATCTGCAGCTGGAGTCTTTGTTAAGGGCAAGAATGCCTGGGTAGTGCCATTTGGCGCACTTGAATGTCCTGAAAGATCTATAGATACTAGCACTTAACGTAGGACAAATAAGAGTATATTTCGCCTTGTATTATTGTGCCTTGAAGGGGGCAGAGCGGGGCGGGGCTAAGCATAATACTCTAAACAGAGAGACCCAAGAAATAAGTCTAAGAGGTAGGTGGAGTCACTCTCCCCCAACCAATTAAGCTTTTTTTTTTTTTTTCAAATGTTTGGAGTTTCTAATGGTTAAAGGAAATCATGTTCAGCACAGCTGGATCTTTTCTACATAATTGACCCATCCTGCTTGATCTGGAATTGGATTGTTTATTCCATTTTAGTAATTAACCATTATCAGCCTCGTTAATGAAACATAAACCACCTCTTACAATCATTTATAAAACACTTGTCAAACAAAATTTAAACAAAGAACAGGATCCCAGCAAAGTAAGAGGTTTTTAAAAGCTACCGAAATGGATTACAAGAGTCAATTTGGATACTTTCTTGTTGTTTCTAATTTTTTAAAAGAGAAAACTAGAGACCTACAATAATATTCTTGGCATAAGTCTTTGAGTGCTTATTTGAAACCTCTTATACAAGGATAATTATATTTGTACAGTAATGTTGATCTACTAATGTAAACAGCTGTTTTTTTTCAAACACTTATTTCTCCCTAAATTATATAAGCCAGATTCCCATATATTCATTCCACCTTGAGAGACATTATTGTTCATTCTACTTAAATTTTTGGTGAATAAGGGGGGTGGAGGGAAGGAATATGGGAAATGGTTTAGATTACGTTTATTATCAGCTGACTTAAGCAAAACTGTGAAAGTTAATTTATTTATAAAACTTCTAGCTTTGGAGAGGAAGGGAACAAGTATTTATTAAGCAACTACCATATGTCAGGCACTGTGTTAATATTTAAAAATATTATTTCATTTGATACTCACAACGACCCTGGGAAGTAGGTACTATTATTATCCCCACTTTACAAATGAAGAAATTGACAGAGGTTAAGGGACTTGTCCAGGATCATATAGCTAGGGAGTATCTGAGGCTGAATTTGAACTCAGGATTTCCTGATTCCAATACCGGCACTCTACCTATTGCTCTCTCCTTGCTGGGATTCATATTTATGTTGTGCTTAGTCTGTCTGTAGGAAGGGAGTTCCCTTCTCAGTTTCTGTTTGGTTTCCCCCTATGCTGTCCTTTTCTGCCAGAGGCAAATATACACATATAAATAAATCTATACACACTGCTTAGTAAATTTTTTTAAAAATCACCTCACTGATTTATATATTAAGTTCATAAAATGAACAATATTGCTGTTCAATGTTACCATAAAATTTTAGAAGTTTAAAGGGAATGTATATAATTATTTAATATAATTGCCTAATAAGATTATCTTCCTTTTCACAACATAACTCTTAGGTAATGATTGTTCTATTTTATCAATGTGAAGATATAAAGTTAAGTTAAGTGTATTAATAATGAATGAGGCAAAGAAGAGTGGAGAGTTACATCAAAATATAAGGAATAATAATGTTACACTTATGAACCAATGTTAGTAGGGCACCTAGGCAGCTTAGCATAGTGAATAGAGTGGTGGGCATAGAATTAGGTCTTTAGAATTAGGAAGACCTTGGTTCACATCTCATTTCTAACATCTGTTTGCTGAAGGACTGAGCAAGTCACTTAAGCAATGCTGTAGGACTTACCTCCTAAGTCTTTAGGAGGAAAAAGTCATCCAATCAACAAGCATCTACTAAATGCCTATTCCAGGCACTACACTAGGTACTGGGGAGTCATAGAAAAAAATGAGCGTCCAGTAGCAAAGATCTAGAAACAAAGCAGATACTCATCAATTGAGGAATTGCTAAACAAATATTGATGGAATGGCAAGAGTACTGTGATGTAAAAAACAATGAATATAATGAAAACAGAGAAGCATGGAAGACAGGTGATGATGAAACAGAGAGTAAACAGAATGAGAAAATCAATATACACAATGATTACAACAATGTAAATTGAAAGAACAATAAGAACAAAATGACTTTTTTAAAATTCTGTGATGTTAGGATGATCATTTTTGGTCTCCAAGATGTGAGAAGGAACTTTTTTCCCTTCTTTGCAAAAGTCTGGGGACCACTAGTGTGGAACACAGCATATAATGTCAGACTTTTTTTTTATTAGTTTATTAGTATTAATGAACTGAGGTTTTTTTTTCTCTTTATTGTAGGTGATGGCTCTCTGAGAGGGGTGGAAGGGAAATACAAGTGATATAAAAACCAAAGATACCAAAATTAAGGTTTTTTAAAAAGAAAACCTTTACCCTCAAGGAGCTTTTATTTTATCAGAGAAGTCAACATGTACTGATATAAATACATACAAAATAAATTCAAGGTAATTTGGAGGAAGGACACTAGCAGCTAGGATAAACAAGAAAGGCTTCTCCTATGAGATGGCACTTGAACTGAGTTGTGACAGAAGCAAAATATTCAAAGAGATGGAAGAGAGAGGGACTGTATTCCAGGCATAGAACACAATAAGTGAAAAGGTGACAGAGTGTTGCATGAGTAGAGAGAAAGGGACAGACACTCAAGATGTTATGGAGGTAGAAATGACAATACTTGGCAACTAATGGAACATATGAGGCAAAAGAATGATAAGTCAATAATAAAACTAAGTTTATCCTTGAGATTTCAGATGGTAGAGATCTCAAATAGGAGTTGTCTAAAGAGATGGATGTGGCTATACAGGAGACTCATCAACCACTTTAGATTTTTAGAAGAAAGCTACAGACTTCCAAGTCACATAACCAACAAGATAAAGGACTAGACATTTTCTCTGGCTTTCATGACCTCTCAAACCTCTCCACAATAGATACTAAGTGCAAGAGATAAAGTAATGTGAATTGTCCCTATAGAGTAGACTAAGACAACAAGAACCTAAATGAGGTAAAAACTCAGTAAACTAACAACAAAAAAGCCTAATAATTCCTAACCCTTAACCTATTCACTGTTTCCCCTCCTCCCGCCACCCATCACACTCTGGTAGCAGGGATGCACAAGCTGACCCATGGGCTTGCAACAGAACTCTCAAATCTACCCCTGTCCCGTTGCTGAGGAGATGCAAACAGTATATGTTTGGTCAAGTTGTGATAGCCATCAGAGGTACACCAGCACTCTGTGCTACCACAGAGTTCTACCATAGAACTCAGGAAGGACAAATGTGTGGCTGTGAAGCACTCCACTAAGCCTGAAGGAAAAGAGTCCAGCATCCAACTACATTCAGTTCTGTTCCCCCAGAAGTCACTTGGGACAGAGACTAAGGCTAGTGAACCATAAATTGCCCAGAGTGTGAGAAGGTTGAGATGGCTTTGAGTTCCAACCCTCCAGAGAAACCATCATCAAAAGAAAGGGAATCAGAAAGTAAACAACAGGAGACAATAAGGAAAAAAAGTTTGAAATTACCAAAGATGGCAACAAAAAGAAAATTCTGTTAAAGACCTTGAGCAAAATCCAGATAAAACAACAGGGAGGATAAGATAATATTTGGGTTTTTTTTTTTAAAGTGCTTAGCACACTGCTTGGCACATAGTAGACATTATACAAATGTTATTCCCTTTCCTTCCCCTTCTCTTCCCTTCCCCCTAATAACAGAAGGGAATATGACCTCCAGATAAGGTAAAAGGATTCAGGGATCTATGAACAAATATTGCAGGACAAAGGAAAACTGATGATGAAACCTGATGCGACAAAAGACACCGTGGATTCCCAAGAGAGTACAGAACCACAGTAGTATGTCTCCAAAAGATTCAAGAGATAAATAAAATCAAGAAAACAAAATGTATGGCCTGCACAGCAGAAACAATCAATAGAATGTAAAAACTTGAATCAGTGGTGGAGAGTCTCACCAAAGAACCAAAAGAAAGAATACCTGATTAGGGATGCAAATACATGGAAACAAAGGCCAGTCTGGAAGAAAAGAAGCAAAAAAGCAATAACACTAAAAGAAAGCACAATCGGCATGTGAGCAAAACACATTGATCTCAAAGAGAGGACGTACAGAGTCAACCTAAAGATTAAAGGCTCACAAAAGAACACAAGTCAAAAAAAAAAAAAAAAAACCCACAATGCAAGCAATAATACAAGAAAATGCCAGGAACTTCTGAATACAGAAATCAGAGTGTCACAGTTTGACTCCAGAAAAAAAATTATAAGGCAAACTTGAAGTCACATAGTAGTTAAAGTTAACAGTTCTGCTGACAAGCAACAAATTCTACAAGCAAGAAGAAGGACCTTCAAATATAAAGGAAAGGAAAATTGAATAACAAGACAATTCAGCATCCACCAGGAGAGGGGGAAATCCTAATCTGAAAACAAAATTTATATTAAAGACAAATGGAGGAAAATGCATAGAATTTCTCCTCCTCTATAGATGACTTGGGGATGTATTCAGCTAGGGCAACTTCCATGTATGCTATTCCCAACTTTGTCATTCTATGTTGGTTGCATTCAGAGGCCAGCCTAGAGTAGTTGTCAATATTAATGTCACAGCTATAAAGTGGGACATCATTGTCTATGCGTTACTATTCACAATACTGATCACCCATGCCTTACATAATAATTTTTCAAATTATTCTGTCAAACTCATTACAGATCCAAATTTTAAACTGCTTAATCCCAAAAAAGTTGCTCCATGATTCCCACTGTTTTTCAAAATTCCCCAGGATACCAGTATCTGTGAAATTAAGCTTAAGCATCACATGCTAAGGAATTGTCTCTAATGTGACAGTCTCCTGTCCAAAATAGTTTCTCAAAGATAAACAAAAAAATACATTTCACATCTTGTTGATTTTTTTTCACTAGTCTAAAGGATTATTCCTTTCCAATAGGCCCTAGAGTTTCTCTTTTGCCCTTTTGGCTCTGTAATCCTGTACAAACTCATGAGTGTGGGCCCTCATCAATGATGATTATTGGTCTTCCTTGGCAAGTAAGGCACCTCACATTTTTAACAAGCATTTCTCCAAGTGGAATTCAATGCTCTATACTCATGACAATCTCAGTCTGCTGGGTATTCCAATCTAGAAGCTTCCCCTGCCATCAGTCACCTGATGAACCCAAGACCTCAGAAGCACTCAAAGTCACAAGGTCACCCCCAAGCCTGAACACATGCATCCTGAGGTTAATGTTGGCATACCCTATACTCAGGAATGAAATATAAAACAGAAGAAGCAGTTAAGGCTTTAAGATGGTCTCCACCTGGAGTTAGCAGTACATGTGCTTCAGCTTCCATGTGCCCACAGCCACATGGAAGTTGGGACACTTCAGCACGGAGCAGGCACACATGGTAAGCTGAAAGCCCCTGTTACGTGTAAGTACATACACACTATCGCCCCCACACCTAATCAAAATGGATTGTTTTATTTTTGTCTTTGCATCTTGATCTAGCATACTACCTGGCAGAGATTAGGCACCAAATAGATGTTTGTTGATTGATTAATTGACTTCTTTGCTGGCATAGCAGCAAGAACTCAGGGTTACTTCCGTGCCATGATGAAATGTTAAAGTGGAACTCAAAGACTATTTCTAATTAAACTCATACAAAAAGGTAAATATCTTGTTCCTAATTTTTGAAAATTTTATTTGGTTAATTCATTTGGACTTACAAGAACAAAATATTTTCTACTTTCAAAAAAGTATATATGGGCTGCATATTTGCTTAGTCATTTGACATATCCGCCACAGCATCTTCATGAGTAGCAAATTCAACATGTGCTTCTCCAGTCAGTCTGTTATGAGGTCTGATTTCAATGTGTATTCAAACAGGGTTAAGTGGTGAAAAAAATTGTAAATATCATTTTCAGTAGCTCTGTCAGGTACTCCTATCATATGCACATAATAGCCTTTCATATTCTGGAAAGTGGACCTACCACCTCCCTATTTATAATGAGACATTCCTGGAAAATAATCATTGAGGTCTTTTCCAAAAAAAATTATATATGATCAATAAAAGATTTGGAAAACTTGAGTATTAAAGCTTTTTGCTCATTTATATTTGGGGAAAAACTTCCCATTAAAATTCTTCTCCAACACTTCACTGTGGCCAAGAGGTCAGCTGGAGTTGTTAAAGGCTCTGTCAGGTAAGCCCAAGATTTGGCAGATCCTCCCAAACTAGAAAGGCTTTGTGGAGTGAACAGCAACAGACAGTGTGCCTAACAGCATACCTAAAGGCACAGAAGCTCATCACCAGAAAACTAAACACCAGGGATGAATTTTTTGGCCATAGTTCTTACAGATATGTTCCACTATGAAATGAAGGTATGGCTACCTGCACTGAGGGTGAGTGCCCACACGACTTCTGAAATATTAAAAAAGTACATTTTTGAGGGTAGTAGAAGAGAAAAACACATAGATCCTGATTTTGCTTCAGATGTTCTTTACCTTTTGTAGATCCATCATCCATCTAAAATCTTGGGCTATTAATAAATCAGATATTTTGTGTCTAGATTTAAGATGTGTAATTCAGGTCACTGACATGATTTCATTCTTTCCTTTCCCTATTAATCAACAGTTGCTACACCCTATAGATGATCTCTAATTTATGACATCTGTAGATTTTTCTGGGCATTGTCATGTTCACCACATAAAGGACAGCGACAGACCTTTCTAGTGCATCATTTTAGGTTCCAGTTCAGATACATTTGTAGCTCACATTTACTTTACATTTTAAAATCACTTTCTTATTTATTATCTCATTTGATTCATGTATATTCCTTAGAGACAAGTAGTGCAAGCATTATTATCCTTACTTTATAGATAAATCAGCTGAAGCTCACAGAGGTTAAGAGCTTGCAGAAGCTCGTGGAAACTGAACGGGCCTTTAAAAAAGCATTTTTGTCTTATTGATAATCCCCGTAGCAGTTTTTTAAAAATTCACATCCTTTTTTTGAAAACATAATTATGCAAAGTTCCATATGTTTTGTTTCTTTTCAGAAAAGCAAAGTCACCCCTTTCTAGCTTGCTCAAGTCCTGCCAGAATGAATCATATATATTTTGATAAGATGCAGCTACGGAGATAATAGTCATTTAAAAGCATTAAAGCATTAACCTTTAACAACCTCATTTTTCACTTTATACATGCACTTGAGAATTTAATCAAACCAAAGTTAAGAGCTAAAACATTGGACTGAGTACATTTACCTATTCTCTTCAGTTTAAAAAGAATAGATATGATAAGAAGCCAAAAGCATTAGGAAAAGAACAAAGCATCAAACATTGTCTTAGAATTCTTTATACGTGGTGAGGTCCTCTATGTGTTCTTTGCTGCAGAAGATATTATGTTGATTACATCAGAATATTTTTAGGATTTTGTCAGTGAGATGTATGACCACTCAAAATTTTGAGATCTACAATTATGAAGGAAAAATTGAGTGGATGAAGAATGAATATTGTCTAGATTGTAACATACTAATTGATGGATAATCCAGTAGTACTTCATTCTCTGGATTTAACCACTATACTCACCTGTCTTCTTCCTCTGCCTAGTAGCTCCCTTCTCCCAACGATAAATTATTTCCAGAATCTCCATTTTGAGGAAGGGCCTAAACCAGTGATCCTTCATGCCCTACTTTGCCACCATGCCCCTATTCAGATAACATTTCAGGCAGCTCCCCCAAAAAAACTTTCTGACTACCTTTTTTTGTGTTGTTTTTCCCTATTGGAATGCAAGTTCCTTGAGGGCAGGGACTTGTCTTTGTTTTTGCCCATATTTATATTCCCAGTGCTTAGGATAGGGCCTGGCACATAGCAAAGTGCTTATTAAGAGTCTGTTGACTTGACTTGATTTAGCACATTAATTTAGGACAGATGCTACAGGTGGACCATGAACCAGACCCAGAGAGGCATTATCATAAAGGAGAAAGAGCACAAGACTTGAAGCCAGGTGAGACCTAGAATCAGGCTCTCACTTAGCAGTTGCGTGACCATAAGCATGCTCTATAGGCTTCAGTTTCTCATCTGTAAAATGTAGATAATACCTGGAAGTGATCACCTTATAGGGTATGAGGCCAAACAAGACAATATACGTAAAATGCTCTATAACATACAATATAAGTGTCAACTGTTGTTACTATTGAGAAGAGACAGAGGAAGAGGAAATGAGTTGCAATTAAGAAGTAGTACAGAACTTTCAATGATGCCATACTACCATCTGATTTCAAAAAAAACTTATTTATTAACAATATTCTTCCAGTGATGCTATATTTGCGAATCACACATCAGGATCTCCAAACAAATCAAAATTGTGAGTAACCCACAAGGCAATGACTGGCTAATAAGAATACCCTTGAGGTTCTACTAATTCTATCATCTTGAGCCCCCATTCCAGTATGTTATCTCCACTATCAATTACAATTGATTACTGCCCCAATATCATTGGCCAGTATTTCCCCAGTACCATTTAACTAGGTTAATATCTACTTGATATCTTCCATGATATCAATAACCATATAAAAAATATACCCAATAACCAATGATTAGAAGAATGCAAATTAACACAAATCTAAGGATCCACCTCACACACACCAGATTGGCAAAGCTGACAGAAAAGGAAAATGATAAATGCTGTAAGGGCTACAGAACAACATTAAGGTATTGTTGGTGGAGATGAGAATTGGTTTAGGGGGCCAGCTAGGTGGCACAGTGGATAGAGCACTGGCCGTGGAGTCAAGAGGACCTGAGTTCAAATCCAGCCTCAGACACATAACACGCACCAGCTGTGTGACCCTGAGCAAATCATTTAACCCCATTGCCTAGCCCCCCCAAAAAAATCAGTTGTTGGGACAGCTAGGTGGCTCAGTGAATAGAGCTCTAACCCTGGAGTCAGGAGGACCTGAGTTCAAATCCAGCCTCAGACACTTAACACTAGCTGTGTGACCCTGGGCAAGTCACTTAACTCTGATTGCCTCACCAAAAAAAAAAAGAAGAAAAAAAAAGAATTGGTTTAGTCATTCTGGAAAAGGATTTGGAACTATGTCCAGAAAGTCACTTAAACTGTGTATACTGTTTGATGCAGTAATATCACTACCACTACCAGGCCTATTTCCCCAAAAGATCAAAGAAATAGGAAAAGAATCCATACATACAAAAATATTTATAGCAGCTCTTTTTGAGGTGGCTAAGAACTAGAAACCAAATAGATGCCTGTAAACTGGTGACAGTTTAGATGGGGGCAGCTAGGTGGCATAGTGGATAGAGTACCAGACCTGGAGTCAGTAAGAATTGAGTTTAAATCTGTGGCAAGTCACATAACCCTGTTTGCCTCAGTTTCCTCATTTGTAAAATCAGCCAAAGAAGGAAATAGCAAACCACTTCAGTATCTGCCAAGAAAACCCCAAATGGGGTCATGAAGAGTTGGAAATGACTGAACAACAACAAAAACTGACAGGCTGAGCAGGGTGTGGTATGTGAATGTTATGGAATATTATTGTGTCATAAGAAATAATGAAAGTGAAATGTCAGAAAAACCTGAGAAGACTTGTATGAACTGATGCAGAGGGAAGTAAGGAGAACCAGGAAAACAAAACAATACAATAACAACATTATAAAGACAAACACCTTTGAAAGATTTAAGAACTCTAATCAATGCAATGACCAGCCATGCTTCTAGAGGACAAATGATGAAGAACATTATCTGCCTCCTGCCTGAGAGATGATAGACTCAAAATGCATAATGACACAAACATATTTGCATATTGTCAATGCAGAAATTTGTTTTAATTATAATTACACATATATGGTATACCAGTTTTGCTTATCCTTTTGAAAAAATAGAGGTGGAAACAAGTAGGAGAGGGGAAAATAAAAACTTGTTAATTTTTAAAATAAAATTTAAAAGAATAAATTATAGTATATGAATATAATGGAATATTATTATGTCTTAAGAAAAGAGCAAAGGAATAGTTTCAGAGAAAGTTGGTGAAGACTTAATGTGAACTGATACAGAGCCAACTGAGCAGAACCAGAATCATGTATATGATGACAATATTGGAAAGAAAAAGAATTTTGTAAGACTTAAGAATTCAGATCAATGCAATGACAGACCACAACTCCAGAGTGCTGAGAAGAAAGCATTCTATCCTCCACCTGGGAGAGAGGTGAAGGACTCACAAATTAGATGCAGTTTTAGACGTGGCAAATGTATGGATTTGCTTGGCTTGAGTTTTGTAATATATATTTTAATAAAATTGTTTATTTAGATAAAGACTTGCAAAAATATTTGCTTGGGGCCTCTCTCAGCTCTGGCATTGGGGTTACACATGTCCAAGGGGAAAATGATGGGGAGTCAAGAAAATAAAAAAAGGAAGAGGAAACATATATAAATAAGTAAGGTCCATTTGAGGCCCTGGCTTTGAAAACTGTTAAGCTAGTTGGAGTGGGATCACTCGAAAAGATGAGCCAGGGACATATAAGACTCATTAACTTCTTCTACCAGGAAAAGAGTTATAGACAACTGTAATGAACACAGCTATCCAAGATAAATGGAGATATAAATGAAACTGAAATTTAGGTTAATAAGCACTATCAAGTTCATATCAAGCTGCACCTTTAGAGAGAATAGAAGGAAATCTGACAGTTGGAATAAAGTGGTTTGTAGCCTCAGTCTTCGGTTCTCTAATGTGAACAGGAAAGAAGTGATAGACAACTGTAATGAACTCAGTGGTCCAAGATATAGATATAAATGAAACTGAACCTTCTTTTCTTTTTTTTTTCTACCTGGACAGTCCAAGAGTTTAGTTAGCCAAAATGTAGATATCAAACTTCCACTGTGTTTCAACACTGGACTTGGACCGTTATTTACTGTGTGTTTCTCTGTAAGAGAAAGAAGATAATCTTGTTCATAAACCACCTGGGTTTTCATTTTTGTTTTGTTTTTAATGTTATCCATTGGCACTTAGATTACCCATTTAGATTCCAAAAAATATATTCTAATGACAACAACTTGAAGTAATCTTGCTTTAAAAGCCCTGAAAAATATTTTTAAAAATCCTTCTTTAACAAATTTAATATTCAGAAGCTAGAGTAAGGTTGAGTTTTTGGGTTTTTTTTAAGGCAACAATAATATATCATTTGGCAAATGTGTAACAAAAAACTAGATCAGGGCAACTGAGTTTCTCTTCTAACTTGAGTAGGGGATGTTTACTGTGTAAGGGAACAAATAGAAATATTACTGATAAGATGAAGAATCAACAGATTACTAAGCCAGGATTTATCAGACTGTGTTTAAGGGGTGTTTGAATAGATAACTAGAATCCGTTTAGGTCAAGGATGTCTGCTCTACTTTAAATTTATAAAAATGAATAACATTTGGGTAGGAGACTGGCATTATCATTGTCATTTTAAAACTAGGAAGCTTTGAAGTACTTTTAAAATGAATTGGTTTATGATGGATTTCACTGAACTTTAAACTTTCAGAGTTAAAGTTTGGTTGGAATTTTTTTTTAATGCAAAGTTTTTCATCCAAATTATATCCATTACTGCATGTTTAGAACCCTTTTTTTTTTTAGAAAGAAAAGGAAGGGACAGAGAGTAGTTGTGTCTGTTCAGATTGTTTAGAAGCTACATATTACAGTCCAGAAGGCCTAGAAGAGAAAACTGAGGATCAGAGAATTTAAGTGGCATGCCCATGGTCTTCTAGCAGCAAGGGCCAGAAGCAGATTTTGATGCAGGATATTCTGATTCAAAGTCCAATGCACTGTCCACTGAGAAACCCTGCCCTTCACTGTACTCAAGGCTCTTTTTTGAGATGCAGAAGCACTGTGACAGGAGCAGTGCTTTGCTGATGAAATTTCTTTTGTCCTCAGCTTCCCTGACACAGCTTCCTTCCTTTATGATACCTGATTGACTCTAGTTTTTCTAATTCATTTTCCTGGTGAAGAGGCATAAAAAGGCCCATCCACGAGTGGTCTGAGCCTCCCAGACTCTATGGGTGACCGAGGCCGTGTTTCCAGATGAAGACTGGGGAGGACGGTAAAGGGAGGGGAAGCCTCAAATCCAGAGATGCTAAGCATTACTATATTGTTGTTGTATATTCTTGCTATGTTTGGGCAAAGTAGACCTCTTTTGTTAAATGATCAGTGACTTGTGAGTACTTCATTTCATCCTAACATCTAACTTAAACTAAAATGAAATGAAACTAAGAGGGTACTGACAGTAGAGGTGTTCCTACAATAAGCACTGTGCCTGGAAAGTAGTAGGCATTTAATAAATGTTTATTAAATTCTGATGAATTGGAAATTTGACAAGATCAAACTGAATGTTGAAAACTAAAAATAAATAAATAAATAAATTTTTTAAAAAAAGAAATTTGACAAGATCTCAAGTCCATATGCAAATCACAAGTTAACTTTGCTTCAAATCTCACTTAAGTCACTAAACCCAAAATTTTTATTCACTCTACTACAGCATTCACCTTATTTTTCCCAAACCTAGACTTATCATGTTACAAACTGGCCTTCTTAAGTCTGCCATTGTCCTCAGCTCCAACCTCGACTTCTGACCTAGAATCCAAGCCCTCAGCATGGAACTCTGGGCTTCTGATTAGTGAGCATTCACCTAGTCCTGTGGGGACCCAAACCCATCAGCTGCTGTCATTCCAATGAATGGATGGATATTCTTCTCCCTCCCCACCTCTCCCCACCTTTCTAGTTCTAAGAACAGTAATCAAAACAGCACTACCATTTCTGAAAAGGATATGTCAGTTAATTGTTCTATGTCTCTAGTCACTATCCCATGAATTCCCTGTCCAGGACACTCCTCCCTGGTTCCCACTCCCCTAATGTGTATTGTTTTCTTCTATTAGAATGTACACCCCTTGAGGGAAAGAATTGTCTTGTTTGCTTGCATTTATATCCCCAGAGCTTAGTTTACGTCAGGCACAAAGTAAGTGTTTAATAAAATCTTTTATCATTAATTCCTTCATTCATTTTTGTAGGCTCAAGCCCTGGCTTTCCTATTAAGTAGCTATGTGACAAGGGTAAAGTCAGCAGATTTCTCTGGACCTATCTTCCTCAGATTAATAGAAGAAGAAATAAAATATTTAAATAATTCACATTGTAGAAATGAAATCAACAAGCCATAAATGAGCTTCTTAAGAAAAATTCCCAGGATCAGATGGATTTAGAAGCAAATTCTACCAAATATTTAAAAAATAATTCTAATATTATATAAATTATTTTTAAAAATAGATTAAGGAGGAGTCCTACTAAATTCCTTCTATGATACAAAATGGTTTTGATATTCAAACCAGAGAGAGCAAAAACAGAGAAAGAAAACTATAGATCAATTTCCCTAATGAATATTGATGCAAAAAAAAGTTAAATAAAATACTAGCAAGGAGATTATAGCAATATATCACAAAGATCACACTATGATCAGGTGGGATTTATACCAAGAATGCAGGACTGGTTCAATCTTAGGAAAACTATAAGTACAATTGACCATATCAATAACAAAAACAACAAAAATCATATTATTGTATCAAGAGATGCAGAAAAAGCTTTTGACAAAATACCAATAGCCATTCCTATTAAAAACACTAGAAAGCATCAGAATAAATTGAGCTTTTCTTAAAATGATAAGTAGCATATCTAAAACCAAGAGAAGCATTATATGTGATGAGGATGAACTAGAAACCTTTCCATCAGGAATGAAGCAAAGATGTTCATTAGCACCATTATTATTCAATAGTGTACTAAAATGTTAACGATAGCAGTAAGATGGGAAAAAAAAATATTGAAGGAAGAAGCATAGACAATGAGGAAACAAAACTATCACTTTTTGCAGACAATATGATGGTATACTCAGAGAATCAACAAAACAGTGGCCTAAAGAGTCAGCTAAAAAACTCATCAAAATAATAACTTTAGCATAATTGCAGTATACAAAATAAATCCACATAAATCATCAACATTTCTATATATTACCAACAAAGTCTATCAAGAAGAGAAAGAAAGACAAATTCCACTTAAAATAACTGTAGACAGTATATAATGCTTGCTAGTCAACCTGCCAAAACACACACAGGAACTATATGGACACAACTACAAAACACTTTATACACAAAGACAAATCTAAATAATTGGAGAAATATTAATTGCTCAGGAGTAGACCAAGCCAATATAACAAAAATGACAATTCTGCCTAAAGTAATTTACTTATTCAGGGCCATACCAATCAAACTACCAATGAATTATTTTATAGAGCTAGAAAAAGTAATAACAAAATTCATGTGGAAGAACAAAAGATCAGGAATATCAAGGGAATCAATGTTAAAAAAAGTGAATGAAGGCAGTCTAGCAATATCAGATTTCAAACTAGATTATAAAGTGTTAATCATCAAAATAATCTGGTACTGGATAAGAAATAGAGTGGTTGATAGATTAGGTATACAAAATATTGAAGTAAATGACCACAGTAATTTAGTGTGTGACAAATTCAAATATTCAAGCTTTGGAGGCAAGAACTCATTATTCAACAAAAACTGTTGGAAAAACTGGAAAGCAATCTGGCAAAAACTAGGCATAGACCAATCTCACACCATATACCAAAATAAGGTCAAAATGGGTAAATAATTTAGACATAAAAGGTGGTTTCATAACTAGATTAAGGAAGTGTGGACAAAATTACTTGTCAGATCTATGGATAAAGTAAAAGTTTATGATCTAATAAGAGATAGAGAGGATCATGGGACATAATTTTGATTAAATGAAATTAAAAAGGTTTTGCAGTAACAAAACCAATGCAGCCAAAATTGGAAGTAGGAAATTGGGGGAATTTTTTACAGCAAGTTTCTCTGACAAAAGTCTCATTTCTCAAACGCATAGGACACTGAGCCAAATTTTTAAAAATAAGATCCATTTACCAATTTATAAGCAGTCAGAGGATATGAACAGGCTGTTTTTAGAGGAAAAAGTGAAAGCTATCAGTAATCATATGGAGAAAATGCTCTAAATCACTAATAATTAGAGAAATGCAAATTAAAACAACTCTGAGGTATCATCTCGCACCTATTAGATTTACTAATATGACAAAAAAAGGAAAATGATAAATGTTGGAGGGGATGTGGGAAAACTAGGAATGCACTAATGGACATTGGTGGAGTTGTTAACTGATCCAGTCATTTCAGAAAACAATTACAACTATATCCAAAAGGCTATAAAACTTCGCATATCCTTTGACTCAGTGGTGTTGCTTTGACTCGGTAACAGCACTACTAAGTCTATATCCCAAAGAGATCATAAAAAAGAAAAAATTACTTATTTGTACAAAAATGTTTACAGCAGCTCTTTTTGCGGTGGGAAAGAATTGGAATATGAGGGGATGCCCATGAATTGGGGAATGGCTAAACAATGTTGAGCACAATGCTTTCAGAAAAACCTAGAAAACTTTATATGAACAGTTGCAAAGTGAAGTGAACAGAACCAGGAAAACATTGTATATGGTAACAACAATATTTTAACAATGATCAACTGTAAAAAACTTAGCTACTCTAATCAATACAATGATCCACAACAATTCCAAAGGACTCATGATGAAAAATGCCATGTACCTCCAGAGACAGAACTCATCAACTCTAAGTGCAGATTGAAGTATATTTTTCCAGTATATTTTTTATGAATCATGACTAATATGGAAATATGTTTTGTATGATTTCACATGTATAATGGGTATCATACTGCTTAACTTCTCAAGGAGTAGAGAAGGAGCAGAAGGGAGAGAAAGAATTTGGAATTCAAAATTTAAAAATGAATGTTTAAAAAAATTTTAATTTAAAAAATTTAAATGATTAAACCCTTAATAATTTTGTTTAAATTTAGTTACTTGTTTAGTAACCAAAAATCAAAAGTGGGAAATGAACAATAGAACTGATAGTAACATTTGAATGTTTGGCAGTCCAGAAAGGACCTCATTGTCAGGTATCTTATTTTGCCAGGTGATGGAATTGGAAATAATTCTTTTTCCTGGCATGGTGCTGGTAAACTGTTCAGATTTCACAGACGTTCAACAATGGGGTCAGCAAAATGGCTCTGTAGTCCTTCAGTCTCGGTAGGCAGTCTAACACCTCTTCTTTCCCACACTTTCTTTTGGAGCCTGAGCTGAGCTAGCTTTGGCAATGTATGTGTCAACCTCATCATCTACGTGTACATCCCTGGAAAGTATATTGCCAAGGTAAGTGAACTTATCCACAGTATTCAATATTTCTCATTTGTTTTAACTGATGGTTCCACATGTGAATGGTGTGGCACTGGCTAGTGGAGAACTTGTGTTTTCTTGGTATTAATCATTAGACAAAAACTAGCAAAAGCATCAGAGAATCAATCCATACTTTGTTGCATCTCAGCCTCTGAGGCTGCACTGAGTGCACAATCATCTATGAACAAAAAGTCACATACCAATTTTCCCTCCACTTTAGTCTTGACTTGTAACTTTTTCAAGTTAAATAATTTACCTTCAGTGCAGTAGCTAACCTTGATGCCTTTTTGTCCTTGTTGCAAGCATCTAATAACATTGCTGAAAACATCATGCTAAAAAGCATGGGAGCAAGCACACAGCCCTGCATCACTCCATTGGTGACTGGGAAAGCTAGAGAGCATCGTCCATTATCCAGAACCTGGGAAAACATGCCATCGTGAAACTGACATGGGGCAGCTAGGTGGCGCAGTGGATGGAGCACTGGCCGTGGAGTCAGGAAGACCTGAGTTCAAATCCATCCTCAGACCCGTAACACTTACTAGCTGTATGACCCTGGGCAAGTCACTTAACCCCATTGCCTAAACCCCCCCCAAAAAAAATGAAAAGAAAAGAAAAGAAAAGAAGCTGACACGTAATGTTGACAAATTTCTCAAGACAATCAAATTTTGACTAATTTTCCATAAGCCTTCCAAACTAACAGTATTAAAAGCCTTAGTCAGATCGATGAACATTGTGTTTAGACCTCTGTTCTGCTCCTGGCATTTCTTCTCTCTGATAATTAATACTAAGCAAGGAATAAAACAGAGATATATGCACAACAAAGGTATTCCCCACTGTAATAGAGGAAATCCAGTATGGAATCCAAGTTGAAAAGGAATTTCCTGGAGATGATAAAGTCCTCTAGGTGCTCTAGATGTATTATGTTGTCTTGATTACATCATGCCCAAAGACATTGAAGAGCTTGTCTTGGACCTATTCTCTTCTCCTTCTATACTGTTTCACTTGTTGATCTCATCAGCTCCCATGGATGAAATTATCATCTCTATGTTGATGATTTTCATACTACTTATCTAGCCCTAACCTCTCTGATGACCTCCAGTCTTTCATCTCCAACTGCCTATTGGGCATCTTGAACTAGTTGTCCCATAGACAACTCAAACTCAATATATCCAAAATTGAACTTATTTCCTCCTCCCCAACCCTCTCCTCTTCCTAACTTTCCTATTACTGTTGAGGGTAATACTATCCTCCTAGTCACACAGGCTCACAACCTAGGTGTCATCCTTGACTCCTCATTCTCACTAGCCCACCATACCCAATCTTTTACCAAGACCTATCATTCTGACCTTCCTAATATCTCTTCCATGGACCTCCTTCTCTCCTTTGACACTGCCATCATGCTACTACAGTCTTTACACCTCAAGCTTGTAATATTGTAGTAACTTACTGGTTAGGCTGCCTACCTCAAGTCTCTTCCCACTCCAATCCATCCTCCACTCACCTATGTAAATCTTCTTCCTAAAGTGCAGGTCTGACCATGTCTTCCACACACCTTTCCAGCCCCATTAAACTCCCAGAAGGTCTAGGATCAAATAAAATGTCCTCTGGCATTCAAAGCCCTTCAGAATCTACTCCCTGACCTTTTCAGTCTCCTAAGCCTTACACAACAATCATGCCATTCTCCACAATGTACTCTTGGATCTAATGATACCAGCCTCCTTGCTATTCTTAGAATAAGAAACTCCATTTCCAGATTCTGGGCATTTTTGCTAGTTGTCCATCATGCCCAGAAAACGCTCTCTCCTCATCTCCACCTCCTGGCTTCCCTGGCTTCCTACAAGTCCCATCTAAAATCCCACCTTCTAGAGGAAAATTCACTTAATTTCCCTTAATTCTAATGCATTCCCTCTTTTGTCTCCATTTTATCCTGTATATAGCTTATTTGCACATAGGTGTTTGCATGCTATTTCCCCCATTAAACTGTGAGATCCTTGAGAACAGGGATTATTCTTTGCTTTTCTTTGTATCTCTGTACTTAGCACAGAGCTCAGCAAATTATCAAGCCCAACTATTAATATATGTTTATTGACTGACTCTGGAAGAGATATATAATCTTTTAAAGGAGTGTGGTCTGTCCATCAAGGAAAGACCAAGTAGATAAAGAATATCTGTTGACCAGTTTACGCATTTTAACTAACACCCTAAAGAGCTTGTCTGACGGTATATGTATATATATGTATGTGTATGTGTGTGTGAATGTATATGTATACATACATATACATATCTGGGACAATAATACAGATGGACAATGAACAGGCTCAGAGTTAATTAGATAGAAGAGAGCAGATATTGATAGATAATGGATAGATGGATGGATAACACATAATATACTCAATATATTATATGCATATATAATGTGTCTATATACACACATATATAATTGCAAATGGAAACTCTCTCTGTCCTAGCAAGGTCTTCATGTATTTTATAATATTTGGAAACAAAAACATTGGAATATTGCAGTAACTTAGCTGTCTCTGATTTATCAAACAGACCAATAGTCATTTCCTTGATCCATTGAGGGTATGAGGAATGGAGGACTGCTCCATTAGTTAATGGATTAGTTAAATGGGGCTTCTGCCCTTGTCTGTTCACCATCCTAACTATCTTAGGGAGATCATAGTTCTTCCCTGAGCTTGACTTAGTTTCCATTTAGAAAATGGCAGGCCCTTGAAAAGTATGTTACAAGAGGATTGGGGTGGCCTAACAATGTGGGGGTAGCGGAAAATTTGGCAACAGTAAAAGGTTTCTGAACATGCAACAACCAAAAATCAGCTCAAAATCAAACATGTGATGAATCCAAGGTGTTTCTGGAAGTGCTTGCCCATGTTGAATCATGTGACTTCATTGCAGCCTTGGTTCTGAACACACAACATGCACACTTTGTGCTACCATATGCTGTCATGCCACACAATGCCAACAAATGCTGCCAGAAACACTTCGGCTCAGATTCAAGACTATTGTATGTTGTGAATTGCAGTGGTTTTACTGTACAAAGTTTTCTGCTCTTACAGAAACATAATAGTTTAATTTTGGAAAATAAAGACTTTTAATATTTTCTACCATCATTCCTCAGCATGTATCAAATCAGCATATCTTTGGATTGTATTGTGTTACAGTATTTGATTTTTTAAATCGCTGTTACCTTCTTCTTTTACAGAAAGATAAGAGTTTAATTGCAGCAAGCAAAGACAAAAACCCTTTAATAATATTTCTCCACCATCACCGCTGTATGTGTATGTAAGTGTGAATATCAATTTTTAAATTAAGTGCAAACAAATGTAATTTCATACACTGAAGCTAATATTTATTTGAGAAATTATTAGCAATATTTATTTATATTTTAGGGCAAAAATATTTTTCAGTTATGGATAAGTGGCTAAATTTAGACAGAAGAGGTAAAAATATTGATGACAATGTGGCAGAGTCTTCACTACCAGGTTGTAGTACACCTAAATTGACAAGAAAAAGAAAATATGTCAAATCACTTTTGCAATATGGATTTGCTTCTAATAATGATGATGGTGAAAACCTCTTTGATTAATTTATAATGAAGTTTTGGCTACAGAGAGCATGAAACCAGCCAAACTCAAATGACATCTTAATATCAAGCATGCAACTTAATGCAATAAACCAAAGGAATATTTTGAACAACTTTTGAAATCTTCAAATAAAAAAAACAATGCTTTGAGAAATTTGTTAGTCAATGAAAAGTATTTACTTGCATCTTCTGAACCTTCTTGTTTAATTGCAAAAACTAAAAAGACCTATGTAAAAGGAGAAGATCTTGTTAAAATTTAGAACGTTAACATTAACATTAAAATGTTAGAAATAGCTCATGAGAAAAAGTATGAGGATGAAATTCATTAAATTCCTTTATCGAACTATACTGTTTCCAAAAGAATTTCTGGGGGCAGCTAGGTGGCGCAGTGGATAGAGCTCCGGCCTTGAATCAGGAGGACCCACGTTCAAATCTGACCTCAGATACTTGTCATTTACTAGCTGTGTGACCCTGGACAAGTCACTTAACCCTGATTGCCTCACCAAAAACAAAAACCAAAAAGAAAAAAAAAAGAATTTCTGAAATTAGTAATAACCAACTCCAGTAGCTTATTACCAGGCTTAATGGAAGCCCAAAGTTTGCAATTCAATTAGATGAAACAACTAATATTTCTAACGTGACACAGTTGTTACTTTATGTAAGATATGATTATGAAGGTAGCATATATGAGGAATTATTGTTCTGTTGCCCTTTGGAAGGACACACAAGAGGGAAAGACATACATCTTAAAGTCAATAAATTTTTCACAAATGAAGGTTTACAATGGAAAAATTGCATTGCACAGATGGTGCTGGAGCAATGCTGGGTGAGAATGTTGGATTTGTAGCAAAAGTTAAAGCTGATGGCAAGGAACATATAACTTTTACTCACTGCATGATCCATCAGGAGGCACTCACAGCCAAAAAAAATATCACCAGTGTTAGATGTGTTTCATGATACTATCAAAATCATTAACTTCATTAAAAGTGACCTTAACAGTTGTTTGTTTTCAAACCTTTGGAAAGACATGGATTCTAATTACAAAAGCTTATTACTACATGCAGAAGGTGACTCTCAAGGGTGTAAAGTTTAAACACATTATTGAAATTAAAAGATGAAGTTGTTATATTTTTGACTGAGCAGAAATCTAATTTTATTAATTTTTTTCATGATGACTTATGGCTTTCAAAACTGTTGTTTGTCAAATATTTTTGAAAAACTCAATGATTTAAACATGCCACTTCAAGGAAAAAATTATAACATAAATATGTGTACAAGATAAAATTGAAAGTTTCACTAAAAAAAGTTAACATATGGACAAATAGGGTGGAAAATAGTTCTTTTTTTGGCTAGGCAATGGGGTTAAGTGACTTGCCCAGGGTCACACAGCTAGTATGCGTTATGTGTCTGAGACTGGATTTGAACTCAGGTCCTCCTGAATCCAGGGCCAGTGCTCTATTCACTGCACCACCTAGATGCCCCAAAAACAGTTCTTTAGAAATGTTTACAGCTACAGATGATTTTGTAATTGAAAATAACCTTACAAAAGATTTAATTTTAAGAGTTATTATTGATCATCTGAAGTGCCTGGAGACAGTTTCAGAAATACTTTCCTTTAAATTTTGATTCTAAAAAACTAAATTGGGTTCATAACCCACACTCAATTGAAATAAAAAATGTCAGTCATCTGCCATTAAAAGTTCAAGAAGAATTTAACTTGAGTTTCCTAAAAAATCATTAAATGAATTTTGGCTTGAGATTAGGACTGAATTTCCAACAATTTCTGAAATGGCTCTAAACATACTTCTACCATTTTGAACTACATATTTATATGAAGTAGCATTCTCAGCATTGACGATTATAAAATCAAAATATTAATCAACTCTGAAAAATGTTGAAGATGCTCTACGTCCCGCAGTATCAAATATTCCACCGATATTTAATTTGTTATGTAAAAATAAACAAGCACATCCACCTCACTAGTATGCAAATTTACTTTCGTCTTTAATAAATGATAAAATTATATGTATACCAAAGAATTGTTTTAAAATAAATTTCTTTATGATTTATTATCAGTAAACATTTGATTTGTATACCTATTTTACATACCTACATGTCTGTGGTCGTGTAAAAATTTCTTGGCCAAAAGGGGTCTCGAGAGGAAAAAGCTTAAGCCCTGTTCTATGGAAAGCCTTTCCTGATCCTCCCAACTGTTAGTGTCCTCACTCCCTAAACTATCTTATGTTATTTTGTATCCATTTTGTATCCATACACTTACTTACATACTTGTTTCTTGAATTATTTTAGGATCTTAGCCACTGCCAATAAGCCAGCACAGGAGACAGACAGGAAAAACTTCAGTTCATTCACTCAGAGTTAGACTCACTCCACCAACAGATGATGAACCTGTATGTTTCAACTCATTCAGTGATATTTATCCCAGTCTATCATTCATGTAACATGTGAGGCAAAGTTCCACTTATTACAGAACAAGTTGGTCAGAGCATAGAAAAGGAGTATGTGTCTGTGATAACAAAAGAGGATGCTTATTGCTTGTTAGAAAAGGAATGTGTGCTCGTTAGCATAGTTATTCATCACCGATCAAAGGGCACCTCACTTCACCTGCTGGACTAGACAAGGCTATCAAAGCCCTCCTTTGCAAAAGCAAACAAGCAAAAACCTAAAGGCAGACATTCAATTAAAGGAGACGTTCAAGAAAGCCAACCTGCATTACACACCAAAGCAACACATTATGGTCAATATAGATCGGAGTTAGTCACGTCAGCTCCCAAAAGACCAGTTAGTTCCCCCAAAATTTACTTTTGACACTTCTGATAGAATGTAAATTGAAAGCAGCAACTGTATCATTTTTATCTTTACATCCTCAGCACTTACTGCAGCCATTGCTCAGTCATTTTTCAGAAACGCCCAACTCTTCGTGACCCCGTTTGGAGTCTTCTTGGCAAAGACTCTGGAGGGGTTTGCCATTTCCTTCTCCAGCTCATTTTACAGATGAGGAAACTGAGGCAAACAGGATTAAGTGCCTTGACCAGGGTCACACAGCTAGTAAGTGTCTAAGGCCAGATTTGATCTCAGGAAGAGGAGTCTTCCTGACTCCAGGCTTCACTCTATCCAGCTAGAGTCACTAGCTAGTCACTCAGCACAGCATCTGGTATTTAATAGATGCTCTGAAAACTGTTTGTTGATTAACTGATTGACATGTGCAGATAGAATTAACTTTGTCTCTTCTTGCCTTTTCTAGAACCACTAGCTTTTCTAGAATGATGTCAATTAATAGTAGGAATAGAAGACAAGTTCATTTGAGTCCTGTATTTATTAGGTCAATTTCTAGTGTTCCCCCATGGCAAATAATGCTAGCTTTCTGATTTACATGTATACTTTTATCATAATAGAAAGTGGCCCTTCTATACCAGCGCTTTAACGATATTTTTAAAAATTTAAATGAATGTTTTACTTTGTTAAAGGCTTTGTCCACATCTATTTATATAATGATATAGTTTTTAGGGGGATAGATTTTGGACCACACATGCAACTTCACTGGCATATGAAAGACTCCATGAGGACAATCTCTCTCTGAATTCAGATTACCACTTGGTCTGCAACTTCATGGATAAGAGAGCTAATGGTTAAATGTCTTGCCCAGGGTTGCATGTCCTTTACATGGCAGAGATAAGACTTGGACCCAGGTTTTCCTGACTCTGAAGAACTTCTTGAGTCTCTATCCATTGCATCATGCTGCCTCTCTTTGTTTTTAATGTAATTAATATTTTTTCTTTTCCTAATTTTGAACCATCTTAGCACCCCTGGCATAAAGCCAATTGTGTCATAGTAAATAATTTTTTGGCTATGTTTCTATAGTCTTTTGGCTAGAATTTAATTTATAATTTTAATCAATATTCATTAGTCATATTAGTCTATAGTTCTCTTTCTTTGCTTTATCCTTTATGGTTTAGGCTCAGAACCACATTTAAAAGAATTTGTTAAGTTTTCTTAATTTGGGGGAATAATTTATGTATCAGAGGTATTCATTTTTTTATGTTTGATGAAATTCACCTTGGCCAAAGTGTTTCTTTATATAAAGATAGATAGATGGATAGATAGATCAATAGATAGACAGATAGTTCATTTATGCCTTCTTTGATTTTATTTTCTGTGATAGAGTTAAGATTGCTATTTGAAGTTCAGTTAATTTGAGTATTTTATATTTTTGTAGTTAATCTTCCGTTTCTTTTGAAGTCTTCTGAGTTCAAATCTGGCCTCAGACACTTGACACTAGCTGTGTGACCCTGGGCAAGTCACTTAACCACAATTGCCTCACCCAAAAGAAAAAAAGTCTCTAGTCTTTGGTAAGATATAATTGTGAAGTGGTTCTGATGATTTTTTTTAAATTTTGTTTTGTTGTAATTTCACCTTGTTTTTTATTTTGATAATTTAATTTGCCTCCCTCTTTTTTGATAACTAATAAAGGTTATTTAAAGGTTTATTAATTCTATATTTTCAATGGTGCTATTTTTAGCTTTATCATCTTTATTTTCCACTTTTAATATTTCTCTCCCTTTCAATATTTACTCTTTTGTGCTTATTTTGGGTTTATTTGTTGATGTTCTAGTTTCTAAATGCACATCTTCTCTCTCTGTCTGTCACTCTTTCTCTTTCTCCCCCCCCATGTCTCTCTCTGTTTCTCTCTCACCCTCCCTCCTTCTCTCTCTCTCCCTCCTTTCTCTCTGTCTCTGTCTCTCTCTGTCTCTCTCTGTTTCTCTCTCTCTCTCTCTGTCTCTCTCTCTCTCTCTCTCTCTCACTCTGTCTCTGTCTCTCTTTCTCTCTCCAGAGTGATGGAGAGGCAGGAAGGGGGAGCTGCTGTGCTGCATGAAAAGAGAAACACTCAGGAAATGACTCTCAAAGGTGACACTTGAACATTTTTTTACCTTATCTATTTACTTTTTTTCTCCATTTCTTCTTTCCCTCTGTTCTCTATGATTCCTTTTGAATTTGCTTTCTGTCTCTCCTTTCATTACAACTAATCACCAGTAAAACATGGTCTTTCAATCAATCACCAAAGACTCCAGAGCATGATTGGGATATCTCTGTTCTGTGGATTAAATTTGTCCTTCAGCTTAATTTAGTCTGGTTTACAGGATATCAAGAGATCATTCCACATATACCTGGTGGCACAATGGCTGCATTCATAGTTTGTAAAAGAAACATAAAGAAGTGTTCACTCCTTGTTCCTACTTTAGGAAATACAAAGAAATTCCTGGCCAATTTTATGGGTTATAGAGAAGCTCAGACACACCCCTTGCACTGAATGAATAAATAAATGACTTGTAAGCATGTGTGTGGTGCCTTGCTTGTTGTTTTGCCCAAGTAGATTATGTGTGTCTACATGCGTCCATAAAGATGTAGTTCATAGATAATCAAGAATAGGTATCTCTAATCTCCCCTGCCCCACCCCCCAATTCTTCTCTAAGGAAGACAATGAGTGCTGCAGGGAGGAGAAACAGGAGATTAGGGCCTCAGACTAGCCACTCTAGTCTCCTCAGAGAGAGAATACTGGGCTAGAACTATGTCTCTCTGCTCCCCTAAATATTGTTAGTATGGAGAAGATATATTTTAGGTTCAAGCTCCGGATTGTTATCTCTTAATAGGGAAGGAGTGCTCCAAAGCTCTCTGTCTAAGACTTGACTCCCTTCCCAACAAATGTTGGTTCCACAATGAACCCACGGAGCAAATAAACCTATTTACCCAAGTCTATAGCAAAAGAGAAATCTGAAAAAGTATTCACAGGAGAAAACATACCAGACAATACACAGAATAAATGAACTCTCCCAATGGGAGTGAGAAATCTCAGCTCAACTTGAAGAGTCTCAGATCTCACCCCAAGGGAAATTCCCTGAAGTCTCTAGTCTAGTGTATTAAGCTGGGGATAGCAACATCATAGAGATTGCCAGCTCTGCTATATGTTGGCTGCTTCTCAAAGTCCTTCCCTCCCTTTAGGGACCTGAAGTGAATTTAGAATGAAGCTGGAAACCAGAAGCCCAGGATCTCTCCTTTCTGAAACTCTCACCAACCCCTCCCCTCAAGCAGGCATGGACTGTGGAGTAGTCAATTTTGACCAAAGAGAAGAGCCTTTGAGCCACAAGTTTCAGAATGAATAAATGAAAAGGCATTTATATAAAATGAAAAAGCACTATGTTCAAAGCTAAGCTCTGGGGATAAAAATAGAAAAGCAAGTCTTTGCTCTCAAGGAGGTCACATTCTAATGGGTGAAAAGTCAACACATATGGTGAGGTTTCAGCTACAAGTCAGATGGAAAGGCCTGGTAGGTTCTTAGGGTGCAAGGACATGGTAAATGATAAAGAATCTCTTTCAGTGTCACAATTTCCATTGATAAAACAATATCCATTCTTAATTTTTAAGACACATTTATTTAGCATCATGATCAGACTATTACACTTAGCAATCAACACTATAAGTACAAAAAAATTTACATTAAAACCCTTTGTTGGAATATTTTCCACTTTCCACACAACTGAGATTAAAATAACCTGTTATGCAATTAGTCACAAATACAGTCCTGGTAGGTTTCTTTGCCCATACACAAAAAGTATTGTCTAAAACATACCTTCTTGTAGTATCTAGGCCCTGCCCCCACTGTGCGTGGCTGAGTTACTAAATCTGTTGTAACCTGTGGCTTCCCTGTCACTTCTCTGGCTCTCCTCTCCTGATGAGCTTTGTTTCCTAACAGTAATTAAAATCTTCTGCCACTGCCATAACTACTGCTACTATTGGAACTACCATTGCCACCTCGTTATGTGGTTTGGCAAAATATTGACCCCCCCACCAACAAAGGGGCCTGAGCTCCTGACTCCAAAGCTTCCTCCCTTCACGGGACCAAAGGTTGAAGACTGATTGTTATAGTTGCCAAAATCATTGTAGCTTCCACCACCTCCAAAGCTGCTTCCATTGTTGCTGAATCCATTGTAGCCATCTCCACTTTCACTATATCCTCCACCACCACAAATGCCACCAGAACCACCATAATCACTGAAGTTCTTATCGTGACCAAAATTATCATTTCCATCAAAGCCATCTCCATGGTCACCATCAAAGTTTCCAAAATCACTTCAACCTCTTTGACTAGATGAAGCACTGGCCATTTCTTGTTTAACGAAGGCTTTCCTTCAGAGTTGTGGCCATTCATGTTATAGTATTTTTTAATGTCAGTCTTATCCACAGAATCATAGTCATCAAAAGTAACAAAAGCAAAGCCCTTTTTTTGCCACTGCCTTGTTCCATCATGATTTCAATCACTTTAGTTTTTCCATAATGTTCAAAGTGGTCTCTTAAGTGATGCTCCTCAGTGTCTTTAATGCTACCCACAAAGATCTTTTTCACAGTTAAGTGGGCACCTGGCCTTTGAGAGTCCTCTCTGAAAACAACTTTCTTTGGTTGAATAACTCTTCCATCAACTTTGTGAGGTCTTGCATTCATGGCTGCATCTGCCTCTTCCACTGTGGCAATGGTAACAAAATCAAAGGCCCTGAAACATTTGGTATTTAGATCCCTCCCCATTGCTCAAAATGGCTCCTTAGACTCTTGTCCATTGTCTCAACGCTCAGGCCTTGGATGAAAAGCTTCCACAGCTGCTTGGGCTCCTTGGGGACTCTGACTTCGACATGGTGAGAGTGGTGGCAGATGCTTCAGTGATCCTTTCCCAACAGTGTTAGGGAAAGAAAGGAGCTAATTAACATCTGTCCATTCTTAATGTTGAAGCATTTGACAGTGTCAAAGACTTGGGTGATGAGAACTTTCTTTTCTAGACTTTTAGTGTTTGAGGCAGGAAATAGAGGTAGGAAATAGAGGACCTACACAGATGGTTACCAGGTTTCATCTCCATGAAAGTTGCTTCTCTAGAATTTGCTGCCAGATGCAGCCCTGGTGGTCTGGAGGATTTTGCTATTCCTGAGACTCTTGGACACAAGATGTACTGGGCTATCTCTACTCGCATCTGAAGTGAAGGTAATAGTTAAGGTGACAGCAGTATTACTGCTTTTCGATGTCTGTTGAGGGCACCATCATTCTTCTAGACACTGAGGTTTACAACCTGAAAGTCATCCCAGACTATTCCTTCTCTTTCAATCTGCATATCTAATTAGCTGCCAAAGTCTTGTTAGTTTCACCTCTAAAGCATCTCTCAAATTAATCCCCTTTTCTCCATTCACATGGCAACTACCTTAGGTCAAGCCCTCATGTCCTGTCCCCTAGACAATTACAGTTGTTCATCCTTCATTTCAAAAAGTACCAGTAACATCATGGGGTGATTTCATGGCTCATCTGTGAATTGGATTGAGGCAGAGTTACACAAAGTCATCTGCTTCACCTTCCCTTCCAGTCACTGAAGTCCAGTGGCAGGACAAAAGTCAGGAAGACTGATGATGGCCCAAGAGTGGATGACCTTAGCATCTTCAATATCTGACCAGGCTCTAAGTGCTCCACAGAGACTACTTCAGTTGCCTTCATGGCTGTAGGAACAAATTGTTCTTATCCGCCCATTCCACTGGAAGAGGTCTTCAGATGTCTGAGGTAGACATCCCCCTAACTCATGGACAGGTTTGAAGCCTGTCAGTTACCTTCAACCTGGTTTAGCCCATCTTCCAAGATGGTTTTACTGGGATGAAGCTGCTGCGCATGCTACAGCTTTTTGGAACCACAGGTGAGAGCTGGGTGACAGGTGGGATTTCTAGTGGGGTCCTGAAGGAAGCCAAGGAAGCCAGTAGGTGGAGATGAGAAGGTAGAGCATTCCAAGCATGGGCTTCAACATTGATTATTCTCACCTTTTGTGTTTTTGTCAATTTGCTGGGTGTAAGGTAAAACCTCAAGGTTGTTTTGATTTCAATATCTCTTATTTTTTAGTGGTTTGGGGCATAATTCCATAAGGTTGGGTAATTCTTTTGAGTAGTATTTGTTCATTTACTTTGCATTTGTCTTCTAAAGGATGGTCTTTGGTCTTACATACTTCTGTTAACTATCTATATATCTTGGATACTGGAATCTGAAAAACATTTATTAACTGTGTGACCCTGGGTGAGTCACTTAACTTCTGTCTGCCTCAGATTCTTCATCTGTAAAATGGAGATAGTAATCATACCTACCTTCCAGGGTTATTGTGAGGATCAAACGAGATATTTGTAAAACACTTAGCACAGTGCCTGGCACATAGTTAAGTGCTATATAAATGTTAGTTACTATTGGTTATTATTATTATTGTTGTCCCAGATATATTCTTTTTTTTTTTTGCAAAAGTCTTTCAGTTTCATGCAATCAAAACTATCTACTTTAGGTTTTGTAATTGCCTCTGCCTCTTGTTTGTTTAAGAATTCATCTCCTACCCATATCTGAAAGCTAGTTTGAGAGGAATAAGGAGTTTTATTTTAGAGACGTTCAATTTGATTGAGGCAGTTGGAATGATTCACTGGCTCTTTATTTTGCCTCCAGAATAAACTACAAAGTCCACAGTTTGACATATCCAGTCCTTCACAATCAAGGTCCAACTTACCTTTTTAGACTAACTGCCTATTATTCCTCCTCAGCCATCCTACAATCTGCCCAAATTGTTTCCCACCCACAACATTCAACTTTCTACCTCTCTATGCCTTTGCACCGGCTGTTTCTCATGTCAGAACCATGCTCCTTCCTCATCTTTACCTTTTAGAATCACTTCACAGCTGGGCTTAAGTGCCATCTCCTTCAGAAGGCTTCTGCTGATCCTTTATCTAGGACTGCCATGCCCCCTTTCTGCCAACAGTAATTTCCACTTATTTTGCATGTACTTAACATTTATTTATCCACATACAAACTCCTTGATAGCAAAGATAATTTCATTTTTGTCTTTGTAATCCCCAGGACCTAGCCCAGTGCTGGGCACATCTTTGTCACTTAATATATACTTCTTAAATAGAATGGAATATAATTGGACCTTAGGTAACAAGAGGACTGGAGAAATTTGGCAATGATCAAAACAGACGTAATGATTGATACCAAGAAATTGAACCTCCCCAAGGAGAGAGATCAGTTTTAACATTTTGTATTTTTCTGTCTCACGGCTTAAAAATATACTAGGTAGTTTATTTATATATCTCAATTAATTTTTTCTGGGGGTTAATTGCCCTCAATATTCAAAAATCCTCCTAAACCCAGATCTTCAAGAATGAATCTATGAAAAAGCCATTTTTAAGTGCTTAATATGTGCCAGGCACTGTGCTTAGTGCTGGAATACAAATACAAAAGAGAATCAGTTCCCTGCCCCCTAGAAGCCTAGATTCTAACAGAGATAGATAACATTGCAAAGGGAATTACGATTTTCATATTAATGGACATATGTGTAATGAATATACTCATAGATTAGATTTTTCAGAATTGCCTCTTTTGGCTTGTGAGTCAGAAGCTTACAATGCAGCTTGAAATGATCAATCAAACTTTGACAAGGCCCACAACGTATCCTTGTGCCTCTACACCTTAAGTGAAGTGAATCAAAGAGTGTAGACCTGTTACCATCACAGAACTCTGATCCTGTGACCCACCATGTAACGACCCCCAAAGACCTGAACTCCAGAATTGTTGTATTGTCTTCCATTTGTGGGTTTGTCTTGGGAAATGGCTAAAAGCCCTGGGAACGATTATTTGTGATCCATCTTCCCCCTACCTTCCCATTGTGATTTCTGTATATAATCTGTCTTCATTTCAGCTAGGTGGAATTTTGATCAAGAGAATTCCCGATTTGTAAATCTGTTCCTCATAATGAAACTAATTAATTAAATGGCTACCTGATTACTTATTACTGGATAACTGATTACTCTGGCCCGCTGTTTCCTCATTCTCAGGTTAGAGATTGGCTCAGTAAAAATACTGTTAACAATGGGTATTGGGGAATGGTGGCCAGTGAAGGGTATTTCAGACTGGAAGTCACAGGGAGGAAGAGTGGAGCTGATGGGGTTGGGATCTGGGTCTCAGAAAGGAAAAACCCTGGACTTTCCCACATGGCCAAATCTGGCCTCCCCCTGAGGCTATAATCCCATCAACTGACCTTTCGTTGTGGACCTCCCTATGGCCCCAGGCCTCTTCTCCATTCTCCCTTGGCCAAGTGGTCCCGGTCCCTGGAATTTGATTACCTCATAGACTACTTGGCCACTCCCAGATCCCTCCCACAGCCTTTCTGTATATAAGGTCCATCTTGTCTCCATTAAAATGCTTAGATTTTTATAATCTAGCCACTGCTCAGATTCTTAAAATCTAGCCAATGCTTAGACTCATAATCTAGCCACTGCTTACCCATGTTCAGACTCCTTAAGACTCTGCCCAATATGATGAATGTTCTAATAAACCTTGTCTTTGGCTGAAAGAAGGCTTGGGTCGAATTCTTTCGGGCAGGACCTGCATGTTGTGATTTTGGGGTCCCAGCACCCCTGAACCTCTAAACCACATCATTTTGGTGGCCCATACGGGGAAACTGCCTGACCCCAAGTTCTTCTCCAGCCAAGACTGGAAGGTATGTAAGCCTCCCTCCCCTCCTTTCTTGCTCTGCAGTTAGGGTTGCTCTCCAAGCATTAAGGCTTGGAGGTGCTTTTCTGACAGACAGATAATTGCACTCAGCCTAACACTCTCAGGCTCTCAGTCCAATGGGTCGGTTCGAGGCCATGAACCTGGGTACACCTTCCGCAGCATAGAGGACAAGGATGGATGTCCTATCTGAAAGTATGAATTCCCTCGGCGCTAGGGAATTGGGGAAAACTGCAGTTTCTTTTTGGTTCCCCGAGGCTTACTTACTCCCTTCCCTCTGCACCTCTGAATCCTCCTTCATGGAAGTTACAGGGAAAGTTAGAACAGCTAAAAATATCTTGGCATATTCTGAAGGTTTTGTGATTGATCATTAGGAAATTTTGAAACACCTTTGATTTCACCCTCCCCCACCTGGGAAAGGAAGGAGGGGGGAGGACAGCAGCTACGTCAGCCATACTGGCAATGGCCTTGAGCTCTGGGGCAACATTTGCCTGGAAGCATCACCCAGTTTCAGCACATCCTGCTCAAAGTAAAGACGCTGGCCTCTGACCTTGGATAAGCATGCTCTTCTTAAAATTTTTAGTTTTAACTGTTAATGATGAGATGTTGATTCTCTGTGTAAAGTAATTTGGAAGTGCATTTAACAAAACTGAACTCACCTGATTGGTAATGCGTTTGTTTCAAGTTTCAAACTGGGGAACTTTCTGTATCAGTTTTGTCAAGCAACTTTTCATAATTTAATTTAATTTAGCTATTGTTGGTTATTGTTTTAATGTGTAAACTAACCAAAAAGTTTTTTTGGGTTATGTATGGCTTGCTGAGAATTTGCAAGTGTATAGAAATCTCTAATGATTGGCTTTTTACACCAGGACAAATTTAAGTTTGAGATGTAAATCCTGGAAAAGTTTTTCCTAAGCTGTGATTAGTAAAACTTGCTATTTGAGGCAAAAGCTTTTCCATAAGATTTTATTTTGAGTTGTCTGATGGGTCATAATCGATAATCAATAATCCATCATCTGAGAGAAATACCACAAGCCACTCAGAGAAGGTGGTACTGGTGGGAAGTCAGCATTGGGAAAAGCTGAGAGGACAATTTTAGCCTCAGTCTAAGATGAGATCCTCCTGGCTCAGTTTCCCCATTATGTTCCTTTGAAAAGGAATGTTACCCACCTGGCTATTCCTGAGTCTGGCTATGAGGTGGATTTGATACTGCATGGTAGGAAAACTGAATGATCTGAATCCAAACAGAGCTAAGGATGTTTTATCCTCTCAAAGTTGGGTCCTAAATTTAGTCCCTGCTTTATATCTGGGCCCTGCAGTTTTTTTTGTCAGATTTGTCTTCCAGACTATGGGCCATTCACCTACAGTTGGTAGCAAACAGCAGGTACCAGCCAATGTCCTCCCATCATCCCCTGGATGCGGCCTGTGCTCGATTCCAGTCAACCTCCTCTTTGGGACCCCCTCGAGGCAGGACAGCTCTAAGCCCCTTGCCAGCAGAAAGCAGTTTCAGAGGCCAAGACCTTCACCTCTTACTCCAAAAGAATGGGTCCCATTTGTTTAAGGGGGGAATGATGGGGTTGGGATCTGGGTCCCAGAAAGGAAAATCCCTGGACTTTCCCATATGGCCAAATGTGGCATTCCCCTGAGGCTATAATCCCATCAACTGGCCTTTCATTGTGGACCTCCCTATGGCCCCAGGCTACTTCTCCATTCTCCCTTGGCCAAGTGGTCCCGGTCCCTGGAATTCTATTACCTCATAGACTACTTGGCCACTCCTAGATCCCTCCCATAGTCTTTCTGTATATAAGGTCCATCTTGTATCCATTAAGATGCTTAGATTTTTATAATTTAGCCACTGCTCAGATTCTTAAAATCTTGCCAATGCTCAGAGTCTTATGATCTAGCCACTGCTCAGATTCTTATGATCTAGCTACTGCTTACCCATGTTCAGGCTCCTTAAGAGTCTGCCCAATATGACGGATGTTCTAATAAACCTTGTCTTTGGCTGAAAGAAGGCTTGGGTCGAATTCTTTTGGGCAGGACCTGCATGTTGTGATTTTGGGGTCCCAGCACCCCTGAACCCTTAAACCGCATCAGAGCCATAGGGCAGCCAATTGGTATGACCTTTCCAGAAGCAATGGTATTGATTACTGATACTAAACTAAGATACAGAAAAGGGGGGGTAGAGGACTCTTTAGAATACTTCTTGCCTGTCATAGTATTAGGCTCTCATGAATCAGGACTGTACAATTCCTGGGAGGAAGTTCCAAGCTGAATGGCTTAGCACCTACTCCATATAGTATCTGGAGATCTGGACCAAAGAACATCATGGCAGGAAGACTGCTGGGGAGAAACACTGGTGAGTGAAAGGTTGAGTAGCTAAAGACATTGAACTCTCACCAACCAGGACAACACAGCCTCAAGGGCCAGTTTGATCATTAAGAGGTTGAATTCCAACTTCAAAGGAACCATTGATAAATAAGCTGCAAATAGCAAAAATCAGAACTGGGGACCTGAATTTGTAGAAATTATTAAGATATGTGTGTATACACATACATATGCCATATAGTATCCATGTGTTTTTGGAGAATAGGAGTCTAAGATGCTTTGATTTGTAATGCATGGATCCATTGACTAGCACAGTTTCTAAAATTTTAACAAACCAATTTTGGGTCATGAACCCCTTTTTCAGTCTGGTGAAACCTATGGAACCCTTCCTCTGAATAATGTTTTCAAAACAAAACAAACATATGCATAAAACAAAATACGTATTACAAAGAAAACTAATTATATTGAAATAAAAATGTAATTTTTTCCATCCAAGTTGAAAATCTATTCACAGACAAGTTCTGTGGACCCCAAGTTATGAACTCATGCTCTACAATAATAACGGTAACCAGCATTTACATAAAACTTTATAGTTTGCAAAGTGCTTTACATATACTATTTCATTTAATTCCCATTAATACCCTGTGAGGTCGGTGGTGTAGCAAAATAAAAGAAATTTAGGCAAGCAGGAAATAGTGGTTATACAAAAATTCATATACGGCTAAAGTAGCAAAGGCTAAACAGTGATGCTACTACTATTACTACTACTAATAATAATAATTTGCATTTAACTTTAAGGTTTCCAAGGTGCTTTACATTCGGTAATGCCTTCACAATCACATAAGAGGGTATGGAAGCATGATACCCATTTTACAATGAAGAAAGTGAGGCAGAGACTTGCCCAAGGTCACGCAGAGAAAGTCCTACCCCCGCCCCTGCCCCCTCCCCCTCCCCCTCCCCGGAAAGCGAGAGCCGGTTCCTAGAAAACGCGGGTCAGCGCGCGGGCAAGAATGCTGTGCGCAGGCGCAAGGCTGAGGCGATCGGTCGGCAGAGCATGGGAAAGACTCGCCTGGGGCTCTCGGAAGCGGCGCGAGTTTTTTTCGTTTGCGGAAGTGACGTCAGTCGCTGCGGGCGAAGACCCGGAACCGGCGGCGTAGGAATCTGTGACTAGCGTCGCCTCGGGTTCACTTTGCTCCAAACCTCCGCTATGAGCTGCACAATCGAGAAGATCCTGACGGACGCGAAGACGCTTCTGGAGCGGCTGCGGGAGCACGACGCGGCCGCTGAGTCCCTGGTGGATCAGTCGGCCGCCCTGCACCGGCGGGTGACTGCTATGAGGGAGGCGGGCGCCACGCTGCCGGACCAGGTCAGGCGGGGCCGTGCGGGGCGTCCTAGGCCCGGGGGCGAGGCGGGAGTTGGGGGGCCCGGGCTGGGGGTCTTCTCGGGCCCTGTGGCCCCCGCCCGAGCCTCCGCTGTAGACTTACGTGGGCGGTGGTTGGTCTGTGTTTAACCAGTATCAAGAGGATGCGGCGGACCTGAAGGACATGGCCAAATACAAACCTCACATCCTGCTGTCCCAAGAGAACACGCAGATCAGAGACTTGCAGCAGGAGAACAGAGGTTAGTTCAGCAGTCGTACCTCAAGCCCCTTTTCTGTACAAAATATCATGCTTTCGGAACATATAGTTTAGGCTAGTTTATTCCCCATGCAGGCAGTGAACAGCAATATAGTGCAGTACTTCCGAATTGGTGATTTTAATAAGAAAATCTTTTGCTAGATAACAGCCTTTGTAGGAAGATGGGACCAATTAATAGATGATCCTTTTCAGTATTGTTAGGTAATTGAGATGTCTTAAGTTCAGTTGAAGGATTTTTTTAAACCCATGATTATAAATGTGAATATAATTTTATTTAACAGACGTGAGTTGTTTCCGCTAAGAACAGTATTTTCAGATGAATTCAGTTTGATATTCTAAAGCAGTGACTTACAACTATTTGGTGAAGTTCTTAAAATGTTATTTAACTTAATTTGAGTTTAAATGTGTGTGGAGAGATAGATATACACCAACACATGCATATGTATATAAACATATATGCCATAGAGTATCATAAATTTTTGTTGAACAGGAATCTAAGATGCTTTGATTTGTACCATGTGGACCATTGGCTAAAATTATAGGCACCATTAGTCAATGTAAATATGTTGTCAAGTATTTCAGTATCACATGGGGCAGAGGTTCTTCACTGTCTCAGATATCACTGCCAGTTTATTTCACTTATACTTTCACAGAGTTGTGGATTTCCTTGGAGGAACACCAGGATGCTTTGGAACTCATCATGAGCAAGTACAGGAAACAGATGCTACAATTAATGATTGCTAAAAAAGCAGTGGATACTGAACCTGTCTTGAAAGCGCACCAGTCTCACTCTTTAGTAAGAAGTTTCACAATAAATATTTTTAAATTGAATTGAATCTAGAAATTGTTTTTATAAATTTCTTGCCCTGTAGAGAGCTTTCTTAAGGAGTTTAGTTCAGAAGGCAAAATATAAAGGATAAGAGCTAGCAGGGATGGGATTTTTTTTTTCCATTAAGAAGTTACCTTTTTTTTCCCAAAGAAAAGTTATCTTTCTTTTCATGTTTATCACTTTATTGTTAATGTTTTAATAATATCCTTGATCTGAGGACTGTGTTAGCTATGATTCTATACCACAAAAGAGTAGTGAATATGAAAAAGAAGAATCAATAGCAGAAATACTGAGTTCTTCTGCACTGTTTAGGGAGGTCAGAGTTGTGTATTTACTTTACTCTGAGTGATGTCAAGTGTTTCTAAGATCTTTCACTATAGTCATTCAAAAAGATTTTTTTTAATTCATTCCTGCAGAGTGTTTGGCAAGGTGGGCCAAACAATTTACTCAGTGAATCCTGAATGGCAGAGGGAGGGGAAAGTGAAAGAAATGTAACTTCTATTCAAGTACTTGAAGAATTTGTTATTTAGCTGGGGAAAGCCAATACAGTGGAACTTTAAGAGCATTTGACCTAGAACACAATATAGTATGAGACAGAAGTACCCAGGACCAGGAAACAAGAAGGGTTAGATTGGAGAGATGGACTGTAGAAATGGGAAGGTCCGGCAATTGATTAGCTATGTGAGAGGAGGAAGAGTGCTTTTTGATTGATTGAGTGGGATCACATTACTTGAGTCTTCTCATAAGCATTTTACTTTTTGTATTGTTTGTTATTCTTCCTGCAGGGCAATGCAGAATTAATATACTTAATATCTTAACAGGAAATTGAAAGTCAGATTGATAGAATCTGTGAAATGGGAGAGGTGATGAGGAAAGCTGTTCAGGTGGATGACGACCAGTTTTGTAAGATTCAGGAAAAGCTAGCCCAACTAGAGGTAAGAATATTGTTTTTGCTATTGGAAAAGTATATCATCTTTCAGTCATATCACCTTAGTGTTGATCTCTCAGCAGATGACTCTCAAATATACATATCCAGCCCTAATCTCTCTCCTGAACTCTGGTCCTATACTGTTAACTGCCTGTTAGACATCTCCACTCCACCAGGTTGTCCTGTAGGCACTTCAAACTCAACATGTCCAACTATCTTTCCCCCAAAATCTATCCCTCCTCCAAACTACCTGATTTCTGTTGAGGGCACTACCATCCTTATGGTTACTTATATTCTCAATTTTGGAGAAAATGACTTGACTTCCCTGAACAAATCCGATCACTTGTCAAGTCTTGCTGATTCTCCCTCCCTTTCTTCACGGTGTCCTCCCTGTCAAGGATTCACTGAGTGCTTCCTAAGGCCAAATACAGTAGTAACATCTCTTGCATCTGTTCCCTTTTCTCCCCTATTCTGCTCCACCCTAGTTCAGGACCTTATATGCTCTGATAGACTATTACAATTGCCTCCTAACTGGTATCCCTACCTTCAGATATACTTTCTCTAAACCATTCTCCACATATCCCTTACTCAAAAATCTCTGATGGCCTCCTGTTTCCTCTATAAAACACATACTCTTCTTTTTGGCATTTGGCAAAGAATTCTACAGCTAGCATCCACCTACTTTTTCAGTTTTATTTCATATTATTTCCCTCTCCACACTTTCTTTTGCTGTTTTCTCTATGTGACATTCCAACTCTTGCAAGTGATCCCCTCCTATTTGGAATACGTTCCTTTCTCATCTTCATCTCGTTCCTTGACTTCTGTCAAAGCTCACACTGCTACCTTCATGAGGCCTTTCCTAATCACACTTGTCATTGGCACTCTATCTTGAAACTGCTTTGTGTTTTCTTTTACTAATTTTGAATCTTTCTAGTGGAATGTTCCTTGAGTGCTGGAATTGTTTCATTTTTATCTTTGTGTCACCACTACCTTCCACATATTAGACACCTTAATAAATATTTTGTTGAAAATAATTAAATTGAATGACTTCAAGGTTAAAACATTCCCCTTCCTCCTTACAGATCAGATCTGTAGTTACTTTACTTTAAATGTTTCTTTGAGACTTCCTGTTATATTCATTCAAGAATTTTCTTTTTCTATGTCCTACACAATGTTCAGTGTTAGACACATGGAAGGTTTTCAGTAAATCCTTGACTGATTACAAAGATAGGGGAGTGTGAAAAAAATAAAATGTACTGTTCTTACTTTTGAGGAATTGATCATTTTAGCTAGTGAAAGCTAATACATTGGTACTTAAGGATAACAGTATTTGTCATGGAAGGGAATATAGTAATATAGTATAAGATAGTTCCATTGAAGGGAATTATTTTTTGCAGGTAAAAAAGTAAGTTTTCAAATTTGTCATCTTGACTGAACATGAAAATATTTCACTCTAGAAATAGGAAAAGTAAAAAGAACTTAACGTTGCCTTTCTATTTTTCTTTTAAAAACACATTTTATTGATATCCTTTTTAAAAATCATCCACATTTCTCAACATATTCCTTTTCTTCCCTTCCCCAAGCAATCTTTATAACAATTTTTTAAGGGGAAAAAAAAGTTTAGCAAAACTAACCAGCTTATCAAAAAAAAAGTCTGACATTATATATAGTGTTCCACACCCATTGTCTCCCACCTCAGCAAAGATCTTATGCTTTGGGGCTAGGATAAGTTATAATTGGGCAAATTCCATTTTATTTGTTTTATTGTTCATGTTATTAAGTTTTTTTTTTAAATTCTGAACTTAAACACTCCCCATTTTAAAAAAAAATTCAATATATATGGCAGAACACAAAAAGAGGCTAGTAATTTCATACCATTTGCTTTTTTAAATAATATATAACAAATTCCATGCCATACTCTCAAATGTATTATTTATCTGTCCTTTCTTTGGAAGTTCCATTTTCAACCATTTGGTGAATCTATTCAACTCTACATTCAAATCCTTGCACACTTCGCCTCCCCTTCCCCCCCCCCCCCCCCCCCGCCATTCCCTCACTGATTATACCTTGCTAAACTCCAGCTTTTGTATATTGTTCCACCATCACCTCCTTTACTCTTGTTCACATGCTGCTTAATGGAGCTAGAAAAGAATCACAAAATTGTGCTTAGTCCACTACAGATATATGTTCTAGATTCTCAACTGTCCCCTCTGCAGCAAGACAATCCTTTTGCGCCTCCCTAATTGATTCACTCTCACTCACCACCATGGCTTTTCCAAACATTTTCATACTTCCTCACACCTCCCATAGTACCCATTCCCCCTTTTCTATGCTGAGAACCTTGTCTTGTATTTCTCAGAAAAACTGAGGGCATCCACCCAGAGCTTCTTCTTGCCTCCTCATATCACTCAGTTGTCTTCTTCCTTCTTCACATATCTCAAAGAGATGGTTCTTCTTTTTTTTTTTAATTTATTTATTTTTAATTTTCAAGATTCACTTCCACAAAATTTTGTGTTGCAGATTTTCTCCCCATCTCTCCCCTCCCCCCACCCCAAGATGGCATGCATTCTGAATACCCCTTTCTCAATCTGCCCTACCTTCTGTCCTACCGTACCCCCTTCTCTTATCCCCTTCCCCTTCTATTTTCCTGTAGGGCAGGATAGATTTCTATACCCCATTGCCTATATATCTTATTTCCCAGTTGCATGTAAAAACAATTTTTAACATTTGTTTTTAAAACTTTGAGTTCCAAATTCTCTCTCTTCCTCCCTGCCCAACCACCCTCATTGAGAGGGCAAACAACCTGATACAGGTTATACATGTGTAGTCACGCAAAACACTTCCATAATAGCCATGTAGTGAAAAACTATATTTCCCTCCATTCTGTCCTATCCCCACCCCCCACCCCCGTTTATTCTGTTCTCTCCTTTGACCCTGTCTGTCCTCAAATTGTTTGCTTCTGATTAGCCCCTCCCCCAATCTGTCTTCCCTTCTATCATCCCCCCTCCTTTATCCCCTTCCTCCCTATTTTCCTGTAGGGTAAGATAATTTTCATACCCAATTGAGTGTGTATGTTATTCCCTCCTTAAGCCAAATCCGATGAGAGTAAGATTCATTCATTCCCTCTCACCTCCCCCCTCTTTCCCTCCACTGTAAAAGCTTTTTCTTCCCTTTTTTATGTGAGATAATTTACCCCATTCTACCTCTCCCTTGTTAATGTTACCATCCCTTCATATTCAACTCATCCTGTGCCCTCTGTCTATATATATATTCCCTCCAACTACCCTAATATTGAGAAAGGACTCATGAGTTACAAATATCATCTTTCCATGTAGGAATGTAAACAGTTCAATTTTAGTAAGTCTCTTATGATTTCTTTCCTGTTTACCTTTTCATGCTTCTCTTGAGTCTTATATTTGAAAGTCAAATTTTCTATTCAGCTCTGGTCTTTTCATCAAGAATGTTTAAAAGTCCTCTATTTCACTGATTGTCCATTTTTATCCCTGAAGGATTATACTCAGTTTTGCTGGGTAGGTGATTCTTGGTTGTAATCCTAGCTCCTTTGACCTCCAGAACATCATATTTCAAGTCCTCCAATCCCTTAACGTAGAAGCTGCTAAATCTTGTGTTACCGTGATTGTGTTTCCACAATACTTGAATTGTTTCTTTCTGGCTGCTTGCAATATTTTCTCCTTGACCTGGGAACTCTGGAATTTGGCTATAATATTCCTAGGAGTTTTCCTTTGGGGATCTCTTCAGGAGGTGATGAGTAGATTTTTTCAATTTCTTTTACCCTCTGGTTCTAGAAATCAAGACAGTTTTCCTTGATTATTTCTTGAAAGATGATATCTAGGCTCTTTTTTTGATCATGCCTTTCAGGTAGTCCAATGATTTTTAAATTACCTCTTCTGGATCTACTTTCCAGGTCAGTTGTTTTTCCAATGAGATATTTCACATTGTCTTCTATTTTTTCATTCTTTTGGTTTTGTTTTTTAATTTCTTGATTTCTCATAAAGTCATGAGCTTCCATTTGCTCCATTCTAATTTTTAAGGAATTATTTTCTTCAGTGAGTTTTTGGACTTCCTTTTCCATTTGGCCAATTCTGCTTTTTAAGGCATTATTCTCATTGGCTTTTGGGACCTCTTTTGCCATTTGGGTTATATTTTTTAAGCTGTTATTTTCTTCAGTATCTTTTTGGGGTCTCCTTTAGCAAGCTGTTGACTTGTTTTTCATGATTTTCTTGCATCATTCTCATTTCTCTTCCCAATTTTTCCTCTACTTCTCTTTCTTGCTTCTCAAAATCCTTTTTGAGCTCTTCCATGGCTTAGGACTGACTTATATTTTTCTTGAAGGCTTTGGATGTAGGAGCTTTGACTTTGTTGTCTTCTTCTCGTTGTATGTTTTGATCTTCTTTGTCACCAAAGTAAGATTCTGTGGTCTGACTTTTTTTTGTGCCATTTGTTCATGTTCCCAACCAATTACTTGACTTTTAAACTCTGTTAAGGTAGGGGTCTACTTCCAATGTGGAGAATGTACTGTCCCAAGCTTGGGGGTTTTGTGCAGCTGCTTTCAGAGATACTTTTAGGGACCTGTAAATTTTCAGTTCTTCCAAGGTGGTATGATCAAGGGCAAGGTGTTTATTCCTTTCCTGGCCTGTGCTCTGGTCTATGAGTGACCACAAGCACTCTTTTCTGCCTTGGAACTCTGAGGAGAATTCCTTCTCCACCACCACCAGCAGCTCTACCATGCCAACACTCCTCCTTGGCCCAGGACCACCACCCAGGACTTCAGCTGAGATCCAAGCAGGGCAAAGCAAGAGAATCCTGCCTCAGAACCAGCAAAGAGATCCCTGTAATCCCCCTCTGATCAGCCACTTGATTGACCCTCAGTCTGTGGGCCAGGAGCAGCCACCGCCCCAAGGCTGTGCCAGGATTGAGGATGGACCGAGCTCCTCTCTTACTGACATCCAATAGACCTTTCCTACTGACCTTCTAAGTTGTCTTTGGCATTTGTGGGTTGAAAAATCTGTAAACTGCCACAACTGCCCTTGATTCAGTCCCTTGAGGCTTGTTCCAGGTTCGCTTTGCCTGGGGTGCCCACGCTGAACTGTGCTCCTCTCCCAGCCTGGCGCAACAGACCTTTCTAATCAACTATCCAGGTTATCTTGGGCTGGAAATTTGTTTCACTCTGTCTTTTTGTGAGTTCTGCTGCTCTAGAATTTTTTGAGAGCCATTTTTTACAGGTATTTGGAGGGGTTTGGGGAGAGCTCAAGTAAGGCACTGCTTTTACTCTGCCCCGAGGTGGTTCTTCTTGCCAAGACAAACCCCTTTATGTGTACCCTTGATGCCATGTCATCTTTCGTAGACTGCTCCTCCTGATAGCTCCACTTTCTAATCTTTAATCTTTCCCTACTTACTGGTCCTACTGCCTACAAACACATCCACATCTTTTGTATTCTTAAAAAAAAGCTTCACTCAGTTCTACCATCCCTGCTAGCTATCATCTTATATATTTCTCCTTCTGGACTAAACTCCTTGAGAAAACTATTCACAGAAGCACAACCAAGATGGCAAAATAGAGGGAGCATTCCAGCTGCACTCTCCCAACTCTTTAAAACAATGCATACAACTTTAAAATAATGCATAAAATCAAATTCTGGAGTGGCATAGCCAACCAAAGGTCAAAGTGAGACATTTTTCCAGCTCCAGACTACTTAGCAGTTCAGAGGGTCAGATGTGTGACACTGTGATGGAGATGGACCATAACAGCACAGTCCATAGTGGCACTAGTTGTGAGGTTTGGAGGCAGCAGCAGCAGCAACAGTTCTAGGAGCTCTTCCCACCCAGGGACAGTAAGGAGATTGGACAAATAGATTACAGGGAACCCTTTTGTGGGCACTGTGCAGAATTAGAGGCTGTTTGGCAATTCCATTAACCATTCTACTTCTGGGCCAAGGTTCAAGGGTGCAGAGGCCCATGTTTCAGTTCCAGGACAGAGAAGAGTGCTAGTGCTTGCTGCTGCAAGGAAACAAGAATCCTTCCTGGGTAAGGACCAGAGTGCAGGCCAGGAGAGGAGTGATCATATATCTCTCTTGATCACTCCACCTTGGAAGCGCTGAAAACTTAAAGATATCTTCCCCCACCCAACTAACTGTGAAAACAACTGAAAAGCTTAGGACAGTATTCCCCCACACACCCCTACCACAAGCAACTCTAACATGAAGGCCAAAGTAAAAAAAAAAAAAAAATAGACTGGAAAAATGAACAAACAACAAAAAGAGAACCTAACCATAAAAAGCTATTGTGGTGACAAGGAAGTTCAACACAGGAAATAATTCCAACAAGAATTCCTAGAAGAGCTAAACAAAGGTTTTGTAAAAGAGCAAAAAGAAAAAAAAAGATTTTAAAAAATTAAAACAGTAGAGAAAAAATTGGGAAAAGTAATGACAGCAATTCAAGAAAATTATGAAAAAAAGAATTAACCACTGGCACCAAAAAATACTAAAGAAAATAATACTTTAAAAAGCAGAATTGGCCAAATGGGAGAAAAGGTACAAAAACTCACTGAAGAAAATATTATTCCTTAAAAATTAGAATTGGTCAAATGGAAGCTAGTGACTCCATGGGACATCAAGGAACAAAACAAAGCTATCTACACTAACTGCCTGCACTTTCTCTCCTGTTACTCACTTGTAAACCTTCTGCAATCTAGCTGCTGCCTTATTTAACTGAAACTGATCACTCCAAAGTTACTGATGATCTCTTTGTCGCCAGATCTCATGGTCTTTTTAAAATCGTCATCCTTTTTTGACCTCTGTGTATGCTTTGGCATTGTCAATCACCCTCTTCTCCTGGTTACTGTCTCCCTTCTGGGTTTTTGTAACACTGCTTTCTCCTTGTTTTCTTACTTCTCTGAACACTTTTCAGTCTCCTTTGCTGAGTTTTCATCCACATCTCACTCTGAAACCTGGGATGTCCCACAAGGATTCTCCCTGTATACTCTCATTTGGTCAATCTCATCAACTCACATGAGTTCAAGTATTATCTCTGTGCAGATATTCCTCAGATTTATATCCATTGATATATGTGCATAAATGAGAGAAAGAGAGAAAGCTTCGAGGCTTTTCTCTTATTTTCTTTTATTCCCCTCTTAGGATCAAGAAATTTGTTTTATTTTTGACTCTTCCTCTTAACTACTCCCCATTGCCATGTTTTTCCCTTTCTGTATATGTGTTTGTTCTGCCTTCCTTTGTCCCATTCAGATAAGAGTTGAGGTTCATCTGATGTCCATTCCTCCCACCCCTTCATGTTTATATACTCTTCTCACATACCCCAGTTATGAGAAATGTCAAATTCCACCCCTTCTTCTTTCTACACTAATATATTCCTTTTTTACTCTCTCTTCTTTCTCCTCTTAATACTTTCAGAATAGGACCAATCTAATGCCAGATTCTGTCCTCTTATTTAACTCTCTCAATGTGATGAAGGCTTTAAGATACTGAAAGAGCCTTGTTTATTTTCCCCCTCTCCCTATTAAGATATTGGAACCACATCATCATACATCCTCTTTTAATTGCTCAAATACATTTACCTTTCTAGGTTTCTCTTGACTCTTGTGTTTGTATTTTTAAGTTCCCACACAAGCTCTGATATTTTCATCAGAAACATTTGGAAGTCCTCTATTAAAGCGTCATTTTTTCCCACACTGTTGGATTATGTACAGTTTTACAGGGTAAGTTAATCTTGATTGTAAATTCATATCTTTTGCCTTTTGGAATATGTGTCTCTTCTCATTTTGGGTAGCAGTTCCTGAGTCTTGAATCAGTCCTGACTGGTTCCAAGTACTTGAACTTCTTTCTGTATACAAGTAGTATTTTCCCATTGGTATGAAAACTTTGGATTTTAGCTTTGACATTCCCTGGGACTTTTCCTTTTGAGGTTTCTTTCAGGAGGTGACTGATATATTCTTTCTATGATTCACTCTGTTCTCTGGTTCTAATAGATCTAATTAGTTTTCATTTGTGATTTCTTGAAATGAAGTATCCAAGTTTTTCTTTTTCTTTTTTTTTTAATAATGGCTTTGATGGAGTCCAGTGATTCCTTAAATTATCTCTCCTTAACCTTTTTTCCAAGTTAGTAATTTTTGATATTTCATTTTCTTATATTTTTTTCAGTCTTGATTTTGTTTTGATATTTCTTGCTGAAGTCATTGATTTCTATTTAGACTATTCTAATTTTCTGGGATTCTGTTACTTGAATAAAGTTTACCATTTTATTTCCTAAGCTATTCTCCTTCCAGTTTTTTCCTCAAGAACTTTTATTTAATTTTATCTTTTTATTTCTTCTAGGTATTCATGTAGTCCTTGTGGAAAATCCATTTTTCCTGTTGAGTCTCTCCTCACAGTTGTTTTTTCGTTACCCTAAAAGCCAACCCAGGAGAGAATATATCTGCATCAACAAATACTTCTTTTATAGTTTTCTTTGCTTTTTTCACCTTTCCAGGCTTAGTTCCTGAATTATAGCTTTGTTGCAGAGCGAGACTCTACTTCTGCTACATTTTTGGTTGGAATGGCTGGCTAGCTATGAGTTTCTGAACTCCCCGGGACTTTGTTATGGCAGTGTATGACTCTTGCTTCCTTTGCATACAGAGACTTTGTAGGATACATGCATCTGCAGGCCTTAATTGGTTGCACTGAGAATCTCTTTGTTTGCTTCATGGTCCCCTTTCCTATTGCTCATGAATTTCTACTTGGTTTTTTGTGCAGTTCTGAGGTGGAAGTTGTCACTATAGCAAATTATATGGGGGTTATAACATAGACAAGTATAATTCAGGGTAGCAGAGGAAAGAGAGCAAAGGAGAGCTCAAAGAAGGATCTGTAGGAGTATTTGAAGAGGGAAAGATGGCACTAATAATTTGTAGTGGGGATTAGTGAAAGTTTCACAGAAGAGGTTGAGCCTTGCTGAAATGATGGATTCTGAAAGACAAGATGTGGCAATGCACTTTAAGTTAGGGGGTGGCTTACTTATACACATGGAAATGAAAAGGTAACATACCTTATGCAAGAAAGATGAAGTAGTTCAGTTTGGCTGGAACACTGACCCTGTGTTTAAATAACACTTTAGAATGCAGAAAACCTCTTAATCACATTTTTAAAAATAATATTTTAAAAGAAAAGCTGACTGATGCAGTTCTTAGGTCCTTATGGCTTAATGATTCCTAGGAAGAAGCTCTCTGTAGGAGATTTCATACCTGAAATGAATAGTTTCTACAGAGGAGCATAGTTAACTCTGCTTTACAATTTCCTATCCATTTGCTCTCCTTGACTCTGTTCCTGCCAGTCAATTAGATTGATAGAAAGCTCTTATTAGAAATCACTTCTTGGCTATAGCTATTAGGCCTGCTCAGCACAAGGTGAGTGTTGATCACAGAAGGGAAATTGCTGCATAGTCTTTTGTGCAAGAGTTTCCTTTTTGCAGTGAAAACTTTCTTGATCACTGAAAATGCTCAAGAACCCTAACAAACAGAAAAGCCGCACTAAATATTTCGGGGAAGGAAAAAACAAAATTGCACAAGAAGTCAGTAGTCAGGTAGAAAAGACATGGTATTGATGCTGTCCCTTAGGAAACAGAGCTCTAGAGAGCTACGCTTTAGAAAATTCATCACTCAAGCGGCTAGTAGCGGAACTTCAGTGTTGTGATACTCAAAATACAAATATTGTGCCAATATGGGGAAACTAGGATTGACTGGAGGCTCCCCAGCCTTTAAATGCAATTTCTAAAAGTAGGATTAGGCTAAGACTACATCTTTCTCTCCTTACTAAATGGGCTTGTTTAAAATTTGTAGGACAGAAGTTAGGGTTACATGCAGGCATTATTTAAGGATTTTTAAGTAGGCCTGTTTCCCTTGAAAGGCTATTAATCTCCATTGAAGAATGTCTGATTCCTTTCATTTTTCTCTAATTGTCTTTCATCCAGTTAATTATTTAATCGCATAATTGCAATTCTGGGGAATTGTTCGGGGGAACTAGATGGATAAGCAGTAATAAATTAAATCTCTGTTTTCAGATAACTCTTGTAAAAGACAGTACCACAAATAGTTAAATAAGAATATTAAGACAGTATATGATTAAGTGCTGAAAAGAGTGCTATGAATTGCTTAGTGATAAAAAGCACAGTTCTATGGTACAATGGACAGAGATCACTGGGCCTGCAATCAGAAAGACCTGAGTTCAAATCCAGCCTCAGAGACTTTCTAGTTGTGTGACCCTGGGCCAGTCAATTAACCTGTCTGCCTCTGTTTCCTAACCTGTACACTAGGATTAATAATAGCACCTCCTTTCCAGGGTTGTTATAAGCAAAAAAAATTAGGTAACATTTGTAAAATGCTTTGCAAATATTAAAGCACTACCTAAATGCTAGTTATATAGCTAACTAAAAGTCACCTGAGCAGCCACTGAGCCTGGAGTCAGGAAGGCTCCTTCCTTAGTGCAGATTTGGCCTCAAACAGTTACTAGCTGGGAGACCCTGGGCAAGTCAGTTAACCCTGTTTGCCTCAGTTTCCTCATCTGTAAGATGAACTAGAGAAGGAAATGGCAAACCACTTCAGTGTCTTTGCAAAACAAAACAAAACAAACAAACCCAAATGGGGTCACAAAGAATCGGACACATCTGAAATGAATGAACAACAGCAACAGAAGAGTTACCGACCTAAGTTGTTCTCCAGCAGTTTAGATTTTGTCATTCGAGATAGTCTATTAAACAGTATTCTGCCTACATAATCCCCTGCCTGAGCAAGGATTTTTGGCTTTGGTTTTTGGCCTGAACCTATTTAGTGAACACTTGTTAAGGAAATACCTTCTACCAATATAAATCAGCAGCTGTTCTGTAACCTAGAGTAGTAGAGTGTTATGTGGGGACAGTGCCACATTCAGTGACATGTCCAGGGTTATACAGCTTATGTATGTCATAAGCAGACTTCAGCCCTGGTCTCAAACCTCTGACTCAGGTCAGCTGTCTGTCCTGTAGCATGTTCCTTCTTATTTTTGTCATATAGCTCTTGTCTTTGTGATAACTGCATTTTTTTTCCTTAAAAAGGTAACAGGCTGAGTTATCCTCAGTTAGTTTGGAGAACATTACATTTAATGGAAAATTTAATTTCATAGTAAAACTTTGTTAATTTAGACTATTCTTTTTGAATTTGGAATAATTCAACCAGGGTTGGGCTGAAATTTATTTTTCTAAATGTACCCTTGACTTAAATGAGATTATAGAGGCATGTCTAACCAACTGAAGAAAATTATTATTTTTTGTTTGTTTGTTTGTTTGTTTTTTTAGGCAATTGGGGTTAAGTGATCTGCCCAGGGTTCCACAGCTAGTAAGTGTCAAGTGTTTGGTCTGAGTCCAGATTTGAACTCAGGTCCTCCTAACTTCAGGGCTGGTGCTCTATCCACTGTGCCACCTAGCTGCCCCGAAAATTATTTTTAAGGACACTATTTCTATTCTGTCAGATACTAATTAAGGATGAACCACTTATTCTTTAAAGTTAGACCCAATAGGAATTTTATATATCTAGAAATATTTCAACAGCTTATTTGTTTTCAAAGTAATAAAGCTATGTTTCTATGAAAATATTCAGTAATTCATATTTCATTAGAATGTACAAATTTATTGTACAAAACTATCTCATTTGACCAGCAACTCCTTTATGTAGTGTAACTTTCTAGAACAAAAAAACCCTTGCTGGTATCTGGAATTCAATAAAAAGTTGTTTTGGTTAATCTCTTAATTCTGTATTTTTTTTTTTAGTAAAGCCTTTTATCATTTTACTACAATTTCTACCTTCATATTACACCCCAGTCCCAGCTCTCTAACTTGTCCTAGATGTCTTCCCTTAGGTGTTCTGTCACCACCTCAGACCCATTTCCAAGACCAAAGTCATTGTCTTTTCTCTGAAATTATCCCCCCTTTCCATTGTCCCTATTTCTGTCAATGGCACTGTTATCCTCAAATCATTAGCATTTATTGAGGGCCTACTACATTCAGGGTAGGACTGAGTCGTTTTTCCTTCGATCTCAAAGAGGACCATGACATCAGGGAGGTGATTCCATGACATGCAAGTGAATTGGATTTAAGTAAGGGATGACTGTGCAAAGTCACCAGCCTCATTTTCTCCTCCAGAGCCATCTGGGTCCAGTGGCCAGATTAGGTACTAATGATACAAAGAGGTATAAGATTCAGTCTCTGTCTTCAAAAATTTTATAGTCTAGCTTGTCAAGTGCAAACTTCAAAATGTCTTTCACAGCTGTTCTTTCACTCCACCACACTGGTCTAGGCCAACCTCACCTCATGGTTCCTTTTGATCTTCCTGCTTTCGATTTCTCTTCTTTCTAATCCATTCATCCATATTGCTACCATGCTAATCTTTTAAAAACTCCTGCTTTTATCATATCACTTTTAGGCTTTCCATCAAGTCTAAACTCTATTGTTTCAAGGTCATCCATAATCTGACTCCTCACCCTTATTGTTCAAACTTATATTTGTTCCTACATTGTAGTAATACTGATTACTTAACATGTCATGCCCATTTCCACTTGTGCTTTTATTCATGTTTCTTCCTTTGCATGGAATGCCTATCCAAGTTTACCCATACTTCAAGGACCACTTCAAATCTCTTCTTTCATGAAGCTGTCCTAATTATCCTAGCCTTCAGTGATCTACCCCTTATCTGGACTTTGACAATACTTACATTTTATACCATGCATATCTTTTTTTTTTTGCCTTATCTCCCACTGCCCTCTCCCTAATCCTTTCCAGAGAATTACCTTTTATAAAAAATCAAGAGGGAAAAAACTAACCAACATGTCAAAAATGTCTCTCATCTGCATCATTCCACACTTCAACTATATAGTAGTCTTCAACTATGCCTTCTCATGTATTCTTTAGGGCCATATCTTTTTAATACCAATATTCTTCCAGTGATATCATATGACCATAAATGATGAAATATAACTTCCATGATATAAAAATTATAGTTATCCATATAGCACTGGAATGATGTATGGTAGGCATAACAAAATACACACAAAGAGCTGTATAGAAAATATCAGATGTATAACTACACAGGGAAGTAAGGTCAAGTAGCAGGAGCAGAGTCAGCTTACATGTTCCATTGGTCCCTGTGTAATATTCAGAGGCCTGGAGGAAAAGGACAAGAGTCATGGAGAAAGAGGTGTGGATGGGTTGCAATCTTCCCTTCGAAGGGGGTACCCATGTTGATGAGATTACGGACCCACTAAAGTATGTATAAAGCAAAGTGGATACAAAGACAAAACAAAACATGGTCCCCGTCTTCAAGGAACTCATACAGTCAGCAAGTAGTTCCCTAACAAAGGTTTTTTGGATTGAATTGTGCCTGCCAGCAGAGGTATGACATTAACCCATTTCAGTTCAACTAACATTTATTAAAGATTTCTTATGAGTAAAGTTCTGTGTTTAAGGAAGATTTTTTTTCTTCAGATCTATAAATTCACTGGTGTGAGGAAACTACCTCTACCAATTGAGATCAGAAACTGTTCTACAATTTATCAATTTAGAGAGTTGTCTGGGCACTGAGAGATCAAATGAATTATCCACGGTCATATAGCAAACATGGTTCAGAGGCGGAACTTGAACTTGGGTCATCTTGACCCTCAGGCCAGCCCTTTCTCCACTATTCATGCTGCCTCTATATACAGATTCAGCAAGATACCATCTTTGCCCTTAAAGAGCTGGTGTAGCAAAGATACAACACATACACACACACATAATACAATAACATAATAAAACTTTCATACAAAATAGAATGAACGTATGTGTGTGTGTTTGTATACATAGAGACTGGGATGAGGACTGAACCAGTGATTTCACTGATACAGTTAACTCCCTGATAAGGAAACTGCCAATGCAAATTAGTACCTTTCTCAAAACTTAGATTCTTAAAGAGTTACCTAGAATACTGAGGTTAAGTGACTTGCTCAGGGTCATACAGGCAGTGTGTGTCTGAGGCAGGATACATACATATGCATTATTTTAAAATGTATATATAAATAGGAATAACGTTATTTGTATCTTTTACATATTTATGCAAAGGAAAGGTACAAATGTCAATTCATATTTATATAACTGCTAGATAGTATGGAGGTTCTGATCAAGGAACATGAAAACTTTGATATCAGTTTCCAGGAAGAGAAATTTCATGTGTGTGTGTGTGTGTGTGTGTGTGTGTGTGTAACATACACATAAAAGCAAGGTACATATAATGTTATTCAAGGTCACAGAAAGAATAATTTCAAAATAAGGATTTAGAGAAAATTTTATAAAAGATAGCATTTGATAATGGGTCTGAAAAGAGGATTTCAACAGAGATAGCGAAGAGAGCAGTTCCGGTGTAGAGAACTTGTAGGTAAAGGTATAGAGGCTAGGAAAAGTGGGACCTGAATGAGGGTTCAGAGGAAGACTATTTATAGTCCATTTTGACTGGAGCATAAAGCATAGAAAGGATAATAATGTGAAATAATGCAGTTGTATTATAAGATCATATTAATCTCTGCATAAATGATACAAACTCAACACTATGATGAGAGCAGAGGAGGGAGGAGCTGTCTTGGAGGATCAGGGGAGCCATCATAGGAGAGAGACAATCTGAGTTGGACCTTAAAGTTTCTCTAGGAATTAATGAGAGGATAGAAATCCTGGTGGGGAAAAACAGCCTGAGAAAAAGTAAAGTGATAAAGTCAGTGTCTTTTCAGGGAGTCAGTTCATAGTCTAGTTAGATTTTAGACTCTTAGGTTCCTATTCGGTAGCTGTGTGATACAATACAGGAAAGGTAATTTGGAGCTAGGTCGTAAAGCCCTGGGATGTTGACTAAAAAACTTTGAATTTGAGTAGCTTTGAAGAACACTGGGCCTAAAAACTGAACTAAAAGTGACAGCGGAAGGAGAAAACTGCCCAACACACAGCCACTAAGCTAGATACTATACAGCAATAGTGTCAAACTCGACTCGAAACCCCTGGAGGCAGCATATATAGCCTTTGAGAATCACAAATTAACACTATCTATGTTGTATTTTATTTTGTTAAACATTTTCCGGTTATATATTAATCTGGTTCCCACAGCACTTGGAGTTTGGAGGTCAGGAGTTTGACACCTCTGCCATAGGATATAGCTACTGGTGAGGAAGAATAGTAACTGAGGTATCCATTGGTTCACAAGAGATAAAAATCCAAGAAAAGGGCCAGGCTCATACCCTCAAATGTCTACATACAAATGCACAAAGTTTGGGTAAGAGAAAAACTAGAGGTTTTATTATAAGAAGGCACATTTGACCTCATAGGTATCACTGAGACTTGGTCATATGAAACCCAAGACCAGAATACTATTCTGGAATGGTATACCTTATTCAAAATCAATCAGACAGATAAAAGGCTAAGGGAGGGAGGGGGAAGAGGAGAGGGTACCTGAAGAGAAAGCAGGTAGCATTGTAAAAGAACATAATGTGAAAAAATTTAGGGAACTAGGGTAAGCAAATAAGGTGGAGTAGGTACAGATCATGGAGACAGAACCAGAAGCATGATTGTCATCAAGAGTATACCACATATGGAATACTACTGTGCTATGAGAAATGACAAGCAGGATGGTTCCAGAAAAACCTGGGAAGATTTATATGAACTGATGGCGAAATGAGCAAAGCCAGAAGAACATTGTACACAGTAACAGCAGTATCGTAAGGATAAGCAGCTGTGAAAGTCTTACCTACTCTGATCAATACAGTGATCCAAGACAACTCTAAAGGATCCATGATGAAAAATGCTATCCACCTCCAAAGAGAACTGATGAACTCTTCAGTGCAAATCGAAGTGTGATTTTTTCACTTTACTTTTCTTGCTTTTTTTTGCAACATTGCTAATATGCAAAAATGTTTTGCATGATTTCACATGTGTAATTGATATGTTGCTTGCCTTCTCAGCAGGTAGGGAATGGTATGGAGGGAGGGAGTGAATTCAGAATTCAAAAAATTTTTTTTAAATAGCTAAAAATAATAAAAAATTTTTAATAAGTATATCATATATATGATTGTGATATAATCACAATTAGGTTATAAGAAGTGACAAAAAAGATGGTTTCAGAAAAATCTGCAAAGACTTATATGAACTGATGCAAATTAAAGTGAGCAGAATCAGGAGAACACTGTACGCAGTAATAGCAATATCGTAAGGATGGTCAACTATGAAAGTCTTAGCTACTCTGATCAGTACAATGATCCCAGACAGTTCCAAATGATTTATGGATGAAAAATGCTATCCACCTCCAGAGAGAGAACTGATGAACTCCTAAGTGCAGACTGAAGCATACCTTTTTCACTTTCTTTGTTTCTTTTTATTTATTGTTTTCAGTATGGCTAATATGGAAATATGTTATGCATGACTTAAAAAAAAAGTATGCCACATCAGTGGGACGGAATAGGAAAATAGATAAGTTCTGAAAACAGATCACAGCACAAAGGTACAATAGGATGGGGGAAATTACCTAGATGGCTGTTAAAGCTCTCTTTTTGCCAAAGGTAGACTAACTAATAATTTTTCAACAGGCCTTAATGGTAATTTCATCCTTCAAAGGATAGAGGCATCAACCAGTAGAATTTCTGTTCAGCATCTGATTCTCATCAACAGAGAGGAACTAGTTTCTGGGGTAGAAATGATAGGTCGTGGGGGGAAAGAGGGGTTACCACTAAATTGTAGTGTCTGTGATAGAGGAGAAAGGACAGCTGAGCACAGTCTAAGACGCACCCTAGATTTTGGTAAAGCAAATTTCAGGGGGTTCAAAGGAAGGAAAAATAGGACTTAGTGAACTAAAATTTTGTTGGCTAAGTCAAACAAGGGGAGATAGATAACTCAAGAAAGAAATTCTGAAAGTACAAAGGCAAAGATTCCAGTAAAAAAGAAAAACACATGTTGAATGCAGAGACTGTTGTAGATATACAAGCATCTTAGATTTTTTAAAAGATTTTAAAGATGGAAGCAAGGGCAGATAGCAAAGTATAAATATGAAAGCAGGGTAAAAGGTACAATAAGCTCGAAAGAGCTCAGGCTGGCAAGGAAATCTAGAGACAAGAAAAAAAATTGTTTTTGTTTAAATAATTGTATTGGGTTAACGTCCAGGGTAGATGGCTTCTCAGGTCAGTAAAGACTGATAATGAAAGAGGGGTCAGAGCTTTTTAATTATTATAATATTAATCCTTATTATACTTCTGTTTTCTGTGCTGAGGAGATTGACCTTTGAACTGGGAAAAAAAAAGGATTAAAATGGCTAATAGAGCTTATAGGTAGTATAAATAAGGAGTTAGAGGGCACCTTGTTTTTCAGGATGAATTCAGATCATCTAGCCCAGATGAACTACGTCCTCCCATTCTGAAAGAACTAGCAGGCATGACTGCTGAGTTACTCTCAGTGATATCTTAAAGGTTATGGAGAACGGGAAATATAGCCAAAGCCTAGGCTTGGAGATGGACAAATGCCCCAATTTTCAATCCACTGAGATTGCCGAGACTGAGGGCATGGAAAAAGAAAAGATAGTGGCCTAGGATAATTAGCTCACATTTATTAAACATTTACCATTGGCCAGGTACTTTGGAGATATCTGTGCTTAGGGAGTGGGAGGTGAATGATGATCCAGCAAAGGGCACAGAAGAGGATCACTAAGCCAATTAAGGAATTTGGGAAAGAGCAACGTCAGAGAAGGTGAAAAAGTAGGACAGCTTACAGCAATGGTCTGTGATGACTGGATGAAGGAAATGGGTACATTTACCCAGGAGAAGGAAAGCCGGATGAAATAAGGCAACTGCTTTCTAGTATCATAGAATTTTTATTGGAGGAGAGATTAGGCTCACTATTGTGTGGCTTCTGGGGGAAGATGCACACAGTCATATTTAGAACTGATGCAAGGAGAAAATTCCCCATACTTAGAGCAATCCCACGCATCTAATGACCTGCTTCAGAAGGCGGTGGTTTCCCCATCTTTGGAGAGTTTTAAGCAAAGGCTGGATAAGGGAGTCTTTCCTGATTAGCCCGAGTGTTAGTGCCCTTCCCCCATGTTACTTTGTATTTACTTGGTATCTCTTTTGATATACAGGTTCCTTCTCACTGCCCCAATGTAAGCTACTTAAGGATAAGAATGGTTTCATTTGTCTTTGTATTCTTTGTGCTTAGCATAGTGCTTTCCATATAGCAAATACGTAAGAACTGCTTATTGAATTAAAAATTGAATTTGAGTGTGGGTTGGATTAGATGGTGCCTTTTTCTAACCCTGGAATCCTGTGATTCTGTGAGATCCTAAGAAAGATGGATCATTTCTTTCTAGAAAATGCAGGGGATTCTTGATGAAGATGACCTTTGAGTTGGGCCCTGAGGAATGTATCCAAGCAAAGGTGGATAAAGTTATTTTAGCTGTAGGCACTGTACAAAGACAAAGAGGTAAAAATATAGCATTATGGTAGGCAGCTTTGTGAGATTAGGCTGGAAAGGTAGGGTGGTGGTAGGATGAAGTCTTGAATGCCAGGTTAAAGATTTAGCTAAGTGGATTTGCCTGGATAATGTCTAAGGCCCCTTCTAACTCAGAGACTGAGGTGAAAGGAACCAAAAAGAGAACATGTAGAAAGGAGGAGAAAAAGCATAATTTTGATTTGAAATGTCAACATTCTAGTAGGAAGTCATCAGCAGAAGGAAATTAGGCTGTTACCCAGAATAAGAGGGCTGAACAAGGGGCACTCTTTAAAATCACTTTTTTATAAATGCACTTATTTTCTGGCACTAAATTTGCCATTTTCTATGGCACATAGGTAGTATTTATCTTTGTACTAAATCAAGCAACTTATTACAGTAACAGCTCAAAGATTCTAGTGGCCAAAAACACAGGGAATGTCATTTTCTAATTTTGCCTGGGATGCACAGATTCCTCAGGTCTCAAGTTTGGTCCTTGGTTAGAGCCCATTCGCCCTTAAAAATGTTAAGTTTGTCTCCTGTTCCTTGGCCCCAAAGATTGTGTTTGGTGATATTTTCTAGGGGAACAAAAGATGAAATGTCCAAACACCTTTTTGTTTTGCAGCTTGAAAACAAGGAGCTTCGGAAACTGTTGTCCATCAGTAGTGAGTCTCTCCAGGTGAGGAAGGAAGACTCAATGGAGAGTGCTTCCCAAGTCACCAAATAATGCTCACCTTTTGAACAACTGCTGCAGAGTACCCCGAAGGGAAGGGATTGGTAGTTACTTGCTCTTTGTGTGTTGTCTGTTCAGTGTCATCTTCCTGCCTCAGTTTTAATTTGGGGCCAGAGGTACTAGGTGGCAGCTTGGTTGCTAGTCAAAGCCTACTTCTTACAAATATCATTCTTCTGATATGTCAGTAAAGGTATGACTCTCATTGAGCTGTCTCCACTCCTTTTTCCAGGAGATGACTTTTGCTTCATTTTTCATTTTGGGGACCTCAGTTTATCCAAACTATGTTTCCGTCTTAGTTTTTTTCATAGCTTCAACAAGAAGAGCATTTCATTGTGAGACATCATATTTACTTTAAGATAGTGAAATCGAATTCCAAACAAAGAAGTATGATAATTCAGAGCTATTTGGTTTGGAACTAGATTATGGCATTTAGCCAGAATAATATTCTTACATAGAGCAAAACTAGCAGTTTATCTATATGTAGGATCATTCAATTTATCTAATGTTTTAAAACTCTTTGGTGCTAGGAATTGGGGCTTTGTGTCCTCACTCTTGTTTTGAGAGTACTCATTATAGCCAATCCCAAGAAAATATACTTGAAAATTATAGTCTATTAAGTCAGAGACAGTAAAATTGTAATATGATTAAAACCGTGGAGTTTTTTTTTTAATCTTGTATTTCACACTGTACTCAGTTCAAAGGCTTAAAGTATTTTTTTTTTCTAGCAACTGTTTAGAGTCTATTTTTCAACCTTGTCTGCCTGAAATTTTTGACCTGTAGGAAGTCAGCCAGCCAGATTTATGGCACGTCTTCACCGCCAGTTTTTAATTACTTATTCTTTTCTTAAATTGAATACAGGTGTGGTGCTTAAGGTCCCACCTCTCCCATGAATCTACAGGGGTTTCCTTCCTATTCCTGCTTTACCATTTTCACCTTGATATTTTCCCCAAAAAGTCTGGTGGAGAAGAAAATTATAAATTAAAATTCCCATTTGGGGAGATTGATGATTTCCACTTCAATTCCAAACATTTATCCAGCCCATGAAAAATATACTTTTATTGACACAATATTATATCTCGACAGCATTTCTTGAGGGTTTCCTGTTGGTTTCTAAATCTGAAGATCATTTGATGGTGTTGCTTGAACTTTTTGGTTTTAAAATCAAATTCTTCTATCATGTTGTCTTGGTTTCATGGTAATACATTTCTTGTAAATACTGTCTTATCTTCCCACCCCATAGCTGCCACTTTCCTTATCACATCTTACACCCTCTCCCCTACCCCCAGACTACTCTTGAGAATTCAGCTCACCTTTAAGAAGCAGTATTCAGTTGGTGTTGAAGTTCAGGACAAAAAGTCCAACCTTCCTAAACTTTACTCAACATAGCTTTGTGTCATGGAGGAACAGTGCATTGTCTAAAAGAGCTTATTGTGAAGTGTTTTGTGATAAGTTTCTTTTGCACAGTCACAAAAAATTGTATTGCTATTATCATAGCATTTTACCTTCAGCTCCAGGATCAAAATATCCCCCAGAAATCATGTGTTTCTGAGTACCAGTGATGCCAATTTATCTTTACTGTGGATAGTGTTTAGAGGGACAGACTTATTTATGGTTTGAGAACTGGCTATTCAGTATCTGAATACAATTTTATTGAAAGCACACCTGTCCCTTTGAACTAAATATGTGTCTTCTCATACAAAAGCAAATGAACTGTTAGCCCAACTTTTATGCCTTAAAATATGCCATCGGTGCCACTTGGAGTCAAATAGGTAACCCTGTTCTTTCTTTAACTGACTGTAGTAATATTTTAATGGAGTTGTTCATTGGCATAAAGTCAAGTTATGTGATAAGGTGTATAAGATGGTGTTCGCTACACTGTGGTTCTCTGTCATCTGCTTTCTACTATTGGAGCCATTTGAAACAGCTCTTTACATCTCAGGTTGAATAAATCTGTACAGTGAGTGGTTTATCCTCCCTTCCCTACATAAAACAAAATAAAGGCTTGACATGTGTTTTTGATTGAAAGTAATTTACAGTGCTCTCAGCTCTTAAATGTGAAAAATATTAATATGCAAGTTAGTTTTAATGTCATGTTCAGAGAGTAATAATAGCAATTATGAAGCCAGATGAAAGTGAAGGTGATGGTACCATTTGGCAACCTCCTTGTGACAAATTAATGTTCAGATAGGAAAAATGAGGAAGTGTATCTTTGTGAATAAAATTGAGAAATGCAGGGTAGATGAAGGTTCACTGTGAAGATTATTCTGCCATTGAAAGCTAGCCACTTTCTTGTGATTCAGCCTCAAACTTTGTTTTGTATTCAGGTAGGAGGTTTGTCTGAAACTTCTGCTTAGGAAAATCTACTCCTTTGTGATAACCCCTTGTTTAAATTGCTGTTAAATTTCCTAAGTCCACTGGTACACCAAATTTTTTAAGTTTACCATTTTTTAAGTGATTGGATAGTCATCCTCCACGAATATCCAGCATAATAGAGTTACATTAAAAAAAAATGGATGTTACTTTTTGTAAGCTAAAAAAATAATTTTAAAAATTTTAATTAATTTTAATTTTAAATTTAAATTTAATTAATTTAAAAAAATAAAATATTTCTTCAGTGCCAGCACACAATCTGTATTGCTCATCTCACATAGTAACTGCCTAAATGATCTGATTATGGAGCCTTGAAGAATTCTGACTTTTTCTAACAGGGTGTTTTTGTACATGGAAAATCTATCTGAGGAATGTACAATACTTTGACAAATTTTGACAAATAAATACTCACAGGAAGTGATGGCATGTGAAAACTTTGGGATGTGGGGGAGTGAAGTCCTGGATTTGTGATTTCCTAAATGTGGGGAACTCCTTGTCTGAGGTCTCTTTCACTGATACAGATTGGCAGCCTGGCTGAAATGTATAATATTAGAGAGTTGTCTAAGGGCACTGAGAGGTTAAGTAATTTTCTCCATTTCATAAAATGTGAATGTGTTAGAATCTGGACTTCAACCCAGGTCTTCCTGACTCCAAAGCTGAACCTCTGTCTAGTTGTTGGAAAGGAAATGGATGCTGTTAAAATAGGTCTTAAAGGCATGTTTAACAAACTAGCACTTTCCCACTACCTACCAAGTACCAGAAATACAAAGAAAAGCAAAAACAATTGCTGCCTTCAAGGAACTTCTATTCCAATGTGAGAGATGTACTTTATATAAAAAGGTACATTAAAAAGTCATCTGTACCCTTTTTCTATCACCTCTTATCATCTATTCTTTTCTGGTTTCCAACCCTACCACTCAATAGAAATTGTTCTCTCAGGGTTACCAACAAATTCTCTTAACTGCTAATTCTTTTTTTTTTTAATTAATTTTTAGTTTTCAACATTCACTTCCACAAAATTTTGTGTTCCAGATTTTCTCCCCATCTCTCCCCTCACCCCATACCAAGACAGCATGCATTCTGAATACGCCTTCCCCCAGTCTGCCCTCCCTTCTATCACCTCCCTCCCCTTTCTCTTATCCCATTCCCCTTCTATTTTCTTGTAGGGCAGGATAGTTTTCTATACCCCATTGCCTGTGTCTCTTATTTCCCAGTTGCATGTAAAAACAATTTTTAACATCCGTTTTTAAAACTTTGGGTTCCAAATTCTCTCCCTCCCTCCCCAATCCCCCTCATTGAGAAGGCAAGCAGTTCAATATAAGTTATACATATGTAGTGATGCAAAACACTTCCATAATAGTCATGTTGTGAAAGACTAACTATATTTCCCTCCATTCTGTCTCACCCCCCCATTTTTTCTAATCTCTCCTTTTACCCTATCCCTTCTCAAAAGTGTTTGCTTCTGATTACTCCCTCCCCTAATCTGCCCTCCCTTCCTCTCTATTTTCCAGTAGAGTAAGATAGATTTTCATACCCAATTGAGTATGTATGTTATTCCCTCCTTAAACCAAATCCAATGAGAGTAAGATTCACTCATTCCCTCTCACTTCCCCCCTCTTCCCCTCCACTGTCAAAGCTTTTGCCTCTTATGTAAGATAATTTACCCCATTGTACCTCTCCCTTTGTCTTCCTTCCAGTACAATTCCCTCTCTCACTCCTTAATTTTATTTTTTAGATATCATCCCTTAATATTCAACTCACCCTATGCCCTCTGTCTATATAGATATAGATATATATATGTTCCTTCCAACTTCCCTAATACTGAGAAAGGTCTCATGATTAACTGCTAAATTTTATGGCTTTTTCTCAGTTCTTAATCTGCTCGACCCTTATGCGGTGTCTAACGTTGTCCCACCCCTAGCTCCTGGATACCTCTACTCCCTTAGCTTCTATGATACAGCACTCTTATGTTTTTTTTACATGTCTCTCTGATTTTAAGTCTCATTTACTGGACTATTACTTATTTTACACACATACACCCCCTCCCCAACTATAGGTATTTCCTAAGGCTCTGTAGTTAGTCGTCTTCTCTGTTTGTGATCTCATCTGGTCCCATGGGTTTAACTATTATCTCTATGCAGATGATTTACAAATGTACTTTTCCAGCCCTCATCTCTCTCTTGAACTACAGTCACATATTGCCAAGTGCCTGCTGGACATCTCCATCTGGATGTCCCATCAGCAGCTCAAACTCACTATGCCCCTAACCAGACTCACTATCTTCTCCCCAACTCATCCTTCTAGTTACAAAGGCTCTTAACTTTGGAGTCATCTTTGACTTTTTTCCCTTTTCTTGAGCCCCACATCAAAGTAGTTGCCAAGTCTTCCCAATTCCACATGCCTACACACATGGTCTCTATCCTAATTAAGATCTTCATCACCTCTTACCTTAACTATTACAAAAGCCTTCTAATTGGTCTCCCTGCTTCCAATCTCTCCCTGATACAATCTGTTCTCCAAAGAGCTGCCAAATTGTAATCCTAAAGTATAGATTTGACTATGTCACCATCCCATCCCACCTTCTATCCCCACTACTCAAAACTTGAATGACTGTTGCCTCTAGGATAAAATACAGACTCCATCTACATTGGCTCCCATTCATTTTTTCAGTCTTATTTTCTTCCTTCACACGCTTTTCATTCCCGTCAAACTGGCCAGCTAGTTGTTCCCCATATGTGACATTGCATGTACTTTCTCTACCCCTTTGTACGAGTGGTTCCCATGTCTAGAATACAGCCCAGTGTCACTTCAACTCTTGCAGAATCCCTTGTTTCCTTAAAATTTTAGCTCAGATGCCGATTCCAACAGAAGCCTTTCCTGATCCCTGATCCACTAGTTAACCTAGTACTCTCTTGATGTACTTTGTACTTAGTTATTGAGGTGTTATATTACCCCCACTAGGCTTCACCAGACTGCCAGAGAAAGCCCAGGACCCCCAAATGGCTAAAAATCTCTGCACTAGGTGATATCTAAGGCCCCTTCTAGTTGTGAGGCTTTGAACTGACATGGGATGTTGTTGGTTGAATACCTTGATACAGCATCTTGCTTGCTTTAAACTGTTACCAGAGATGTCAAGAGTAAAGCTGCCTGACCTGATTTGAATCTTGTCCTATAACTGAAATTTTCCTTGCTCTATTCATGTTCTTCTCTCCTCCTCCTGATCAAAATTCAATTCAACAAACATTTATTAGGCCTCTACCATGTGCCAAACACTATGTTAGGTTCTAGGGCTACAAAGGTGGAAAAGGAGCTGTCATGGAGCACAATTATTATTTTTCTACTAAGTCTGTCTCTGCATTTCATTTATAATGACATTTTCCCCTGTTCCTCTTGCCCTCCTCACTTCAGTGTGAATAATTCTAATTTACTAAGTACCTCCTATGTGCCAGGTACTATGCCAAGTGCTGGGGATACATAGAAAGCAAAAACCACTGGATGTCCAAAGATAATAAAGAAAACAATTCCTACTTGAAACGGACAGCAAGGACGTGTATAAGTATATATAGTAATAATGGAATGAGACGAAACATAAAGTAGTTAAATCCAAGTAACTTAACTAGATTCCAAAAGCCCATCTGTATCAGGGGTAAAACTTGAATCCAGATCTTTCTGGCTGAGACCAGCTCTCTATATCTACATCACATTTTGCACAGTACGTACCTCCCATAGGTCAGCTCTCATCTCTGCCAACACCGTCAGAATCTCTGAGCCATCGGTCTTTTATGTATAAGTTAGAAATCACATTCGAGTGAGGCTTGAATGTGATGATGCCAGTATTACAGCACTATATAAATTTCACCATCCTCATTATTATTACCTTTTCCTCTTAGAATTCTCTTCAGGAGACTTTCTGATCCCACAGTTGTTGGTGTTTCCTTATTCCCAAATTGCTTTGCATTTGTTTGTACGTACACAAGTATCCCCACAGAAGAACATGAGCTTCTTTAAAGCAGGCTTTGTGCTTAGGTCAGTGAAAGGTGGTCTCATCAGTGGTGTAGTTTTCTGTCTTTTGTGACTCTTGTCCTCTTCCTGTCCAGATGAGTGGAGCCCAAAGGCTTGCCCTATGTTGTCCCTCGCTCTGGTTGTATGACCAGCTCATCTCCTTTCCTAGTTACACAGTGATCATCAGTGGATGATCTCCTATAGGTAGCTTTGTAAGTGCAACTTATCTGAGTGGAAAGGGACATGACTGTGTGCCACTAGGCTAGTCACATCACTCAGTGCCTTAAACTACCAAGGTACAGAGGAGGTGCCGATCTGTATTGATAGAGTTCACTATACTAATCAAATTATATGGCCAGTCCCCATTCTCCATGTCCACAGTACATACTGAAGGACCATATGAGTAACCAGCAATTTGGATTCGTCTAAAACTCTGGTATTGCATGATTCATAACCATATGGGCAGCAGGCAGTACAATGGATAGAATATGGGACCTTACATCAGGAGAGTTCAAATCCTTCCCCAGATGTTTACTAGCTGTGTGACCCTAGGCAAGTCATTTAACTGATGTCTGCCTTGGTTTCCTTAACTATAAAATGGGGATAATAATAGCACCTACCCACAGGGTTGTTGTGAGGATCAAATGAGATAATATTTGTGAAGAACTCTGCAAACCTTAATGCACTTTATTAATGCTAGCTATTATATATAAAATGTCACTAGAAAAATAGTTATTTCCAACAGAAGCTTGTCACTGAAAATAATAACTCACATTTGTGTAGCACTTTAAGGTTTTCAAAGCACTTTACATATCATTTCATGTGGTCATTGGAAATACTATGTAATTTCCAAAATGCAGTCCAACCTGTTTTCTTCCTCCTATTCAGCTCTGAGCCTTCATTATCCATTTCTATCAAATCATATGCCTTTTTGTAGTAATGAAATAGTAAGCTGTGAATAGAGTAGGCACTTAATGAATGCTTGCAGAGTCGATAAATATCTCCTTTTCCATAATGATCAACCTTTTCTGGCTTCCTCCCAGGCATTCACAGGAAAACAGATTCCAGCCGCCTGCCACCCCACCCCTACCCCATTCCCCTCTTTCCTGACACTGCTTGCCTCCCTGGTCTGAGGTCATCACTGTAACCAATCAGAGTAGTTACAATTAACAGTATCTCACTGCCTTACTGGCCTGTTTCCTCAGCAATAAAATGAGGGGATTGGGCTAGAACAGAGGTCCTTAATCTAGGGTCCACAGATCACTCCCCCGAAGGATTCATAGGTAGATTTTAAAAGATCTTGAGCTTGATTGAGAAAAAGACTATACTTTTATTTTTTACTAGCTAAGATTTAACATTTCCTTCAATTATGAGGGCAATAGACATTCTTCTGAAAAAGCATCAGTTGGCTTCATCAGACTGCCAGACAGAGCCCAGGACCCCCAAATGGCTAAAAATCTATGCACTAGATGATCTCTCAGGCCCCTTTTCGATGTGAGGCTTTGAACTGACGTGGGATATTGTTGGATGAATACCGTGATACAGCATCTTGCTTGCTTTAAACTGTTACCAGAGATGTCAAGAGTAAAGCTGCCTGACCTGATTTGAATCTTGCCCTATAACTGAAATTTTCCTTGCTCTATTCATGTTCCTCTCTCATCCTCTTGCTCAAAATTCAATTCAACAAACATTTATTAGGCATCTACTATGTGCTAAACAATATATTAGGTTCTAGGGCTACAAAGGTAGAAAAGGAGCTGTCAGGGAATATAATTATTATTTTCCTAATAAATCTTTCTCTGCATTTCATTTATAATGACATTTTCCCCTGTTCCTCTTGCCCTCCTCACTTCAGTGTGAATAACTAACTTAAAAAAACTGATTTTTAGGCTCAGATTCTTAAAATCTAGCCAATGCTGAGATTCACTCTAGCCCACTTGTCAATATGAGCGTCACAACTGTTCAGATTCCTTTAGAGTCTGGTCAATATGGCGAATCATTAATAAATTTTGTCTTTGGCTGGAAAAAAAACAAAACAAAACAAAACAGATTTTTTAAAAAAGGTTTAATTTAAAAAACTTTGCAAATGAACTTTTGGAATCTTGTGTATTGAGAACAGCAGTAGGGTGAGTACCTGGAGGGGAATGAAATTTTTTTTTTTTAATTTTTAAATTTATTTATTTATTTTTAGTTTTCAACATTCACTTCCATAAACTTTTGAGTTTTAAATTTTCTCTGCCTCCTTCCTCTTCCCTCCCCCCTCCCAAGATGGAGTGCAATCCGATATAGGATCTACATATACTTTTTTTTTTTTTGGTGAGGCAATTGGGGTTAAGTGACTTGCCCAGAGTCACACAGCTAGTGAGTGTTATGTGTCTGAGGTTGAATTTGAACTCAGGTCCTCCTGACTGCAGGGGCAGTGATAGCCCCACCTAGCTGCCCCTCTACATATACATTCTTATTAAACATATTTTCACATTAGTCATGTTGTAAAGAAGAATTAGAACAAATGGGAAGAAGAGTGAGAATGAAGAAATAAAACAAAAAAAAAAGAGCAAATAGTCTGCTTTGATCTGCATTCAGACTCCATAGTTCTTTCTCTGGATGTGGACAGCATTGGGAATGAAATTTTAAAAAGAAAGGTTGCAGCCAGATTATGTAGGGTTTAAAATACCAGAATAATTTGTATTTTACCTATATTTAATGGGAAGCCACTGAAGTTTCTTAAGCAGAGAAGTGATTTGGCCAAATATATGCCTTAAGATTATCAATTTGGGTACAATATGTGTGGTTGCAACCCTGATTAGCATTAGTCCAGTTGTCTCTGTAAAATTAGAAGAAAAATGTCCATAATTCATTAAAAAATATTTTTAGCTTATTGTTTTAGTTAAATAAAATGATTTAAACAAATTTTTATGATGGTGGTTTTCCTAATATAACAGTGTTAAAATATTGTAATAAAAATGATCCACCTTCAGTGATTTTGTGACTACCTTCATAAGTAAATAAGGTAACAACATTTTTCAGTTTTTAAATTAATCTGAATAACACCTCCCCAAATCATGGGTTTAAAATATGCGGGATTTATCTGTTTAAAAAAAAAAGAAAATCTCCGAGTTGTCAAGATAACATGGCAAAATTACATTAAGAACATAGTTTTAAGAAAAATACAATTAAATGTAACTAAATTCTAGTAGAAAAGCATCAGATTGAGAGTCAAGGATCTCTGTTTAAATATTGGCTTTGCCTCTGAGGAACTGTGGGACTTTGGTTGGCTGGCCAGTCACTGAGTCTCTTGGGGCCCTTGTTTCTTCATCTACAAATGAAAGCCTGGATAAAATAATCCCTATGAGCCCTGCCACCTTCACATCCCTTGATCTATGATTTAACTCAAATATATTCTGTCCCTGCCTTTACTGAAGTAGCTTAACTTAAATATGTTTTAAACTCCTTAAAGGATATTTAGGTATTGTCAGAATAATGATGATATCAGAGGTTAAAATTTTTCTTCCTTGTAAACAATTCTCAAAAAAATATAGGAAGAATTTGGTTTGGAACTACTATGTGTTACATTATGATATTTGAGAATGTATGCCCTCAGATCTGATTCTACTTTTAGCCCAGCTTCACATGACCTTGTTTCTAATGGAAGAGCCCAAGGCAGTTGTCTCTGTAACGTTAGATGAGAATGTCCAGAATTAGACCGATCAGAAGTGAAGTTCTCCATTTAAGGACTCCACAAAGTGACCAAAATAGCTAGTCTGAAATAATGTTTACATTCTGCACATTGAAGTTTCAAGCAAAGACTTGTCAAACTTAATATATCCAAAACAGAATTCATTATCTTTCCCCAAAAAAGCTCACCTCTCTTCCAGACTTTTTTATTTTTGCCAAAGGCACCACCATTCTTCTAGTTTTCCAGGTTCATAGTCTCAGTGTGGTCCTTGATTACTTACTTTCCCCTACCCCACATATCCAATACACATCTAGTGCTAAATCTTGCCATTTCTACCTCCATATCAGCTCTTGAACACGACTCCTCTCTAGTTACACAGCTACCACCCTCATCAGCTGTCCCCTGGATTATTGCACCAGCCTCCTAACTGGTCTCCTTGGCTCAAGTCTCTCCCTTCTTGAGTACATCCTCCACATTGCTACCAGGGTCACTTTTTCTTTAGTGGAGATCTAACCTTGTTACCCTGCCCTACTCAAGAAACCTCAGAGGCTCCCTATTGTCTCTAGGCTAAAATAAAAACTCCTGTTTGGCTTTTAAAGCCCTTCATAGCCTATCTTTCCAATGTTGTACATTATTGCCTCTCCCTCACTCTGATAGAGCCAAACTAGCTTTCTCTCTTTTCCTCATATACATCACTCCATTTCCTGCCTCCATGCCCTTGCACTGGCTCGTTCCCTGACTGTATTGCACTCCCTCCCTCATCTCTGCATCACAGAATCCTTCTTTTCAAAATGTAGCTCAAGCACCTCCTGCCTCAAAGTTTTCTTGTCCGAGGCCACATTTGAACTCAGGTCCTCCTGACTTCAAGGCCACAGCTTATCCACTTCGCCACCTAGCGGCTCCTTGTATTTATTCTTTTACATTTATTCTGCATATATGTGTGTATATATGTGTATATAAGTGCACATATATATGTATACACATGTGACACTGGCCTCCCAATATTCTTTGTACAAGATACTCCATGTCTCTTGACACCTGGTATTTTCTCTGGCTGTCTCCCATATCTGCAATTCTTTCTAGCTATGCACTCCAGATTTCCCTGGCCTCCTTCAAGTTCCAGCCAAAATCCCACTTCCAGTAGGAAGCTTTTCCCAAATACCCTTAATTCTAGTGCCTTCCCTCTGTTGATTATCTCAAATTTATCCTATACATATTTCATGTTGTCTCCCCCATTAGATTGTGAGGTCCTTGAGAAGGCACGGACTGTTTGCCACCTTTCTTTGTATACTCAGTGCTTAGCACAGTGCCTGGCTGACATTTGTTTCCCTCTTTAGAATGTAAGCTCCTTGAATGGGAATTCTTTGTTTTTGTATCCTCAGTGCCCTGCCAATAAAGTGCCTTGTTGACTGATTGTACTAAAAGAGTAGAGGTAGGGCTCTAGGGGCAGCTAGGTGGTGCAGTGGATAGAGCATCGGTCCTGTAGTCAAAAGAACCTGAGTTCAAATCCTACTCCAGACACAACACTTAATAGCTGTGTGACTCTGGGCAAGTCGCTTAAACCCAACTGCCTCACCAAAAAAAAAAACAAAAACAAACAAACAAAAAAAACCAATTGTTTCTAACATTGCTGCACAAAGGGAAATTCTTTAAAATTAAGTTGGGGGTGAAAGTTTTCCAGTTAAGAGGCACTGTTGTGTCTCAGGTTGAATTCAGATTTTTAAACTGTGAAACTGTATCATATAGACAGAATAAGTCTCATCAGAGTTGTTGAAAGCTAAATAACTGTAGTTTAAAACTGCCTGTGAAACATTTACTATAGACATTAGCACCAGCCTAACTTGATTAAAGTTTGTTAACATGGGCTCTGCCATTTATGCTTTTTTCAAACTTGTGATTTTGGGAAACAGGAAAGGAAATTATAGACATTAGCCCTACTTCTTGATTCAGTTACAACCTGCTATATTTATAGCTCCTTCTACCTTTTTTTCCTTACCTTACATCCCTTCTCAGCATCACACCTGTTGCACCTCTTGCCAGACTCTCACAAAACAACTGTGAAACACACTTGGCCTCTATTCCATTCTTAAAGTCCTAATTTCCAGGCTGTTTTAGTGATAGGAACGGTCCTACCTCTCGACTGTATGCGGTTACCTCCAGTTTTGCGATGCATTGTCAAGGCTGTGAATGGCACACGCGGCTGCCGATTCATTTTCCTTTTATTTATCCAAGCAGGAACCTTTTTGTAATTAGCTTTTCCTGGCCAAACCATTCATATCAAGCGGCTGGTGAGGACTGGTCTCATTCACCAAGGCCACCAACCAATCCTTCCTTAAGAGTCAGTCCTTCCCTGCCCGACCACTGTCCCTGACTGTCGAACCAGGTGAACAGGACGGTACCGGACCCTAAATGAGAACAAATGGGCAGCGGGGAGAGAGGGGGCCCTAGCCCACCCCGAGCGGCTGCTGCTGCTGCTGCTGCTGCAGCCCGGCCCGGCCCAGCCCGGCGCTGACGCCAGAGGCTGTCAATACCGATTTCCTGGGTCCGCCTTAGAACTGGCGTGCCTGAGGCCTTACCCTTAATCTCTCAGCCCTACACGTCACGAAGCAGGCGATGACAAGGGAAGCCGAACAGCCCCATGAAGCATCCCTGCGGATTCAGTAAACAAGAAGTGGCCGCCCGCAGCACGTGGGAGAGAAGAGAAGGGAAGGGCCTCCGCAGCCATCTTAACTACTGGCAAACACAGACAGACAGGTTGGCGTCCCTTGGCTTCTTTGCGCAAGCGTAGCATGAAGGCTCTCCACCTCCCAGTGCACGCGCTCGTAGCTCGCTACTCTCGCGAGAGGAGCGAGATTTATTCCTACGTACCGGGCCGTGCTGCTTATGGCGGCGCTGGAGAGGGGGCGCTGAGCTGTTGGGGTGAGTATGACCTCGGGACCCCGTTGGGAGCGGGAGGGTACCGGGCTAGGGACAAAGGACCAAACTACGACTCAGGGGAGGGACTCTTGGGCCGAAAATGGGGACCCCCAGAGCTCTAGGGGGGAAGCCCCTCCCGTTTCTCCCAGCCCAGTGTCTAGGGCTTTACCACCCGCTCGGAGCCCAACCGCCTGGGCCACGCACCGGACTGGGGAGCTGCGGCTGAGGAGCTGGGGTCGGGCCGGGGGAGGGGGCGGCATAAGTGGGGGTGGGGGGCGAAGATGGAGGCTCCGACCGCAGCCAAGATGGAGGCAGAGGGTGCGGGGCTCGGACGCAGAGGCTGCTGGGAACTGTAGTCCAGCTGCAACCCCCTCTGCGGCCTGGCCTAAGAACTGGAACTACAAGTCCCGGCGGGCGGGGGCGGGGGGAGCGGCGCGGTCCTTTGTGTGTGTCTGGGAGCGGCAGCAGCACCTGAGTTTGGGCCCGAGGCTGGACTGGATCCGGCTCCGCTGTTCCCGGAATTGTACCCACCCGGGGACCAAACTACGAGTCCCAGAGCGCAGTGCGGCGGTAGTGCCTTCCCTTTGTGTGGCGGCGGAGCCCCCGCCCGAGCTAGGGAGCCCCTACCACCTTTCACCTTACTGCGGTGAACCGGAGCGGCTGAGGCGGCGTGCCTCACGTTCCCCCGGAGTACTTCCCGGGCCCGACCGGGGCCCTGGGCCGGCTTACCGGAACTGCCCGGGCACGTGGCCCCCGGCCCTGTCACCTGTGCGGGGGGCGCTTCTGCATTCTCCACGCTTGGGGCTTAGGGTTGGCGGTGGCCATGGTGGTGCAAGAGCGCGGCCCATATTGTGCAAGAGCGGCCTAGCTTCGTCATTCTTCCCGCAGCTCGGTCTCCCGGAGCTTCGAGCCCCGCGGGGGCAAGCGCCATGTGGAGTTTACCTCCCCTAGTGGTCCTCTTACCAGGAAATCGGTTTAATGCCTCCGTTTTTTGTTTTTTTGTACCTCCCCTTGCTGTAACGCGGAGGTGGCCCTGCCTAGCAAAACACATCTGGGCTTGGGAAGTACTCCAAGACGTTCCCTAATTCCCTTTCCCATTCCCCACATACATCTTAGCTCAGCAAACTTAGCCTGACAAATATCTGGCAACTACTTACCTTGTAACAAATGTAACAAAGTGTATCTAAAAGACTTTATCCCCACTTTATTGGGGATTGGGGGATGCAAAGGCAGAAATTGTGGCATGTGACCGTGATGGATATTTATTCAGTGAACCTTGGATTTTACCATGCTGTTCTGAATGGAAATTGATGGGAATAAACAGCTAGAGATAGGCCCATTTAAAGGCCCCATTACTTGTACACGACGCCCTCTGAGGTAGCCTGTACTAAAACTTCTTTCATCAGCAAAATGTATATATACATTGGGGTTCTAGAAGGTGTGTGTAGAAAAACTCACCAAAAAATACTTAAGAAAATACAGTAATTGTGTTCTCTGGGAGCTAACCAAAGATTTAAATGTCACCGCATCAGAAAAATCTCTGTTTCAGCATTGTTTTCTTTTTGCTTTCTTTGAGCCTTATTACAGAAATGGATGATTGTGTCTTAAGTATTTGGTTATGCAGCTGCTCGGGATGCTTAGCATTGGGATGGATATTTATAGCAACTGAGTTGAAAAGTAAAGTATCTGACTGAGACCCAGAAGATAGGTTTTCTTTTTTTTCTAATTTAGTTGTCTTAAGTTTGACTTCTAAAAGGTGTGATTTAAAAGTGCAGCCACATTTTATCCAGAGAGAAGAAAAGATTACCTTGGTTTTATCTCACTTTCCTCACTCCGCAAAAAAAAAGAGAAAAAAAAGCCTTCACTGGCATAATTTTGAGTGACTGAACTGAGATAGAAAAATGCTTTGGATATATTCTTTTGTATTAACTGTTTGAATCGTATATTACAAAATGAAATTTTGTATATTTAAAAGTACTTTAAAAAGCACGTTTTTATTTACATTCATTATCCTTTCTTCCCATAAAAGTTGAATCAAAGTTTGCCAAATCTGAGGGACCTAAATTCATAGAGGAGAATCCTCTTTTCAAAGAGTCTTTCGGTGTGCCCAGCTCAGGTGCCATCTCTTATGGCTTCCCTTATTGCCTTAGTGTTTTCTCCCTTCTCAAGTTATCATCTGCATAAGTGCTTGTTCGAGTGAACTGGCCTTAATAGTCTTGCTTTCTAGCATTTTCTAGTTTTAAGTGTCGAAATTTCTCCAGTGAGATATAGCATTTTATCTTCAGCCTGTTCCTTTTTTTCCAAAGGTGAAGTTACTATTGGTGTGTGGTTAAAAAGCATCTGATTTGTGACCAGAAATTTCTTCCAAATTACACTTTAGTTGCATTCACAGCCAGCCGGTTGGTTATTTGTATCCTTGCTTCTATGACCCCACAGGCTCAGTCTTTGTACACGAGCCACTCAATTTTTTCATACCTATACAAGACATTCGTCTGCCAGTTCTCAGGAGTTTACTTTTTTCATGATAAGTTTGTAAATCTTTTAAGATTTAAAAGCTGCTTTACCAGTAGGACCTTATTTGATTCTCACACAGATCCTCTTGGGAGAGAGGTTCTACAGATGTGATGAATTTTATAGCAGAGGAAGCAGAGATTGAGAAAATACACTTGCCCAGAGCCACATATCTACTAAGTGTTTGGGACAGGATACAATCCCAGGTCTCCTGACTAGTGATTTTTCCACTACATCATGCTACCTCTTACTGTCTAATATTTCTTGTAATTTTTTTTGCTGTTTAAAGAGTAATATTTTCCATTGGGGAAGTAAGAGCCTTTCTAAGACAGCTAGTCAACTTAGAGCCTGAGGAACTCACTGCTGCCTTCAGAGGCTATATGTGGAATGTAAAGGATAAGTGCTGACCTTGAAGTTAATTCACGTTAATTCAAAATGACTTGGATTCAATTCCCACCTTTGCCTCTTAACATCTCTGTATGACCTATAGGTAAGTCACTTCACCTCAGCCTCAGTTTTCTCACTTACAAAATGGGGATAATGACACCTACATCATTGGGTTGTTGTGGGGCTCAAATAAGATATTTGTTAAGATCTTTGAAGTTTGCCAAGTGATGTGTGTATGTGTATGTGTGCCCGTGTGCATGTGTATGAATTTTAGTTACTGTCATTTAGCAGCTGTGGTCTATCAAGAGTTATGATGAGCATAGTTTAACTTTTCATATACACCAACATTTTTATTTGTCATCTGTTCATCCTACATGTTATAATGTCTTCAAATAATTACTCAGTTTTAAAAAATTATTTTAAGTGAAAATTAGCTCATAATAATCAAAAGATGTTTCACCTGATATCAAAATAATGGTTTGAATTTATAACAACTCTTAGTTCCTTGGATTCATGTGGCATGGAGTTTTGCAAGTTTCTCAATTTTAGAATGCTAGGTTTCATAGGATTAAGAATTAGAACAGTCCTAGAGACCATCTGATTTTTATTTTTATTTTATTTGTTTATTTAGAGAGCTAGATCAGGGAGTCTAGAGGCAGCCAGTGACACGGTGGACTTGGATGTAGAATCAGGAAGACTGGAGTTCAGACAGCCTCAGACACTTAGTAGCTCTGTGACCCTGAGCAAGTCACTTAACCGGTAAAGCTTCACTATCTCAACTATAATAAAATGGAAACAACAGTTGTATCTACTTCTAAGGGATTTGTGAGGGTCAAATGAGTTAACTTGTGAAGTGCATTGTAAACCTTAAAATGATATAGAAATCACATTATTTTGTGACCTACTCAGGTCATATATAATTAGTAGCAGATTTGGGATTTGAATTCAAGCTCTCTGATTTCCAAACCCAATGATCAGTGATTATACTACCCTGCTTTTCTCCTTTCCACCTCAGTTATAAGGAATATTTTTTCACTGGGGTGAAAGGATCCTTTCTAAAATCAACTAATTTGGGGGAAGCGAGCACTGACCTTGAAGAGGGAGGACTTGAGCTCAAATCCGCCCTCAGACCAAACACTTGACATTTTACTAGCTGTGTGACCCTGGGCAAGTCACTTAACCCCAACTGCCTAAAATAAATAAATAAATGAAATGAAATCAACGAATTTAGTGTTTATAAAGGGTATCAGATTGGTGGTCTCTAAAATTTGGAGTGGGGAATGGAAAACCTTTTCGGTTAACTGAAAACAGTGATATTAACACCTACTCTCTACAAGGTGTCCCTTTTCTTTTGTGAACCTCCTTTGTCAGAACACAGTGAGAGAGGCAGTTCTGATAACCTGGGTGATGTTTCATGGTAACTAACAACTCTTCATTTAAAATGGACTGTTGCCTTCACATTTGGCTAAATTCAAATTCCTAAACTAGATAAAATGATTTCTATTACCTGTTTGAGTCTTTCTACTTGATCCCAGTCAGTGGAGAGGGGAAAAAACTGCTTTCTGTGAAAGGCCAAAGAGAATTGTGAACTGGTTCATTAATTCTCTGTAAGTGATTACTGTACAAATGCTCTGAATAGTTTCCACAAGGTTAAATTAACTGGGGTTATGCTTAATAAGAAGTAGAATTAGTCATCTATTTGAGAGACAATAAGATTCTAATATATCTTGCTTTGATTCAAGTAAAGTAATTTAACCTGTAACTTCTTTAAAAAGTGATAATGGTGGGAAAAGTTTTACAGGTAATATTTTCCAGAGTAGCATTTTTTAATTGAGGAGGAAAATGTGCTGATAGCTAGTATATGAAAAGAATCCTTCATAATATTCTCAGGCACATAGTCTTTATTTGTTTCACAATGTTCTTTGTGTGGGTTTGTGTTCAAAGTGTCGGCATTGAAGCCCAAAATCAATTTTTAAAAATGATCAACTGAAAATGAAATGTCTGTGGCAGATGAAGGCTGATATTCTTGTATTGGCATAAATGTATATCCAATGAAGACAAAATGCCAAAGAAATCTTACCATATAAAGGTGCTATAATTAAACTATTCCCTTGGTAAAATTAGACATATTGCTTAGTGAATTTTAATAACCGAGACAACAAATTTCACTAATGCTCAAGAGTGGTTCTGTATTAATCCTGCCCTTGGATTTTAGGTCCCTTATTTCTATTTGGATAGTAAGTAACAAGTGTGAAATTTTCAAATAACACCACCCCAAATTGGGTTAATCCAGTTTAAGTTATTCAAGATTTTAACAGGCTTTTGATTGTCATTTTCTACTTTATAGTTTTGGCCTTAGCTGTTACATGATTCAGGTTTGCAGTTAAACAGATCACCCAGACTAACTCATACTAAACTGGGATTACTGCTCCTCCACCCCTTTTACAACATTGCTAACTAGCAGACCTCTAGTGGTAAGAAATTTAGCCCCTCCCAGAGGTACAATGTGTTACTGGGAGAGAATACTGCAGTTGAAATGAGTGGGCTTGGTTTCAAATCCCATCTCTGCTCCTTACTACTCATGTGATTTTAGGCAAGTCATTTAACTTCTCCAGACCTCAACTCCTGTTCTCTAAAATTACAGTGTTGACCTAGACGACCTCTAAGATTCCTTCTTGATTTCCGTCTTGAATTCTGTGCTACTGTGGTTTTAAATAAGCGTATTCTACTTCTGCCCAGTAGTATTTGGTAAAACTCTGTATCCTTAAAGACATGTCCAGTCTCCCCTAAGTCTTTTCCAGGCTGAATGCCCCTAGCTGCTTCAGCTAGAACAGGTAGACTAAGATCAGGTTCACTTCTTGGGCTATGGTATCACATTGTTGACTTTATGAGTTTGAAATCCTTTAAAACCTTTGGGTCATTTTCTTGTCAACTCTTAACACGCTAGGACTTGTGCAACTGATTTTTGTCCCAGTATGGGGCTTTGTATTTATTCATATTTAATGTCATCTTATTTGATATCTCCTCTTCCCCTGTCCCCCGATTCATTATTCTAGCCTATTGATCTGTCAATACACCATGGGGTGTATTGGAAATAGCACTGGACTTAGAAGACTGCAGGCTGGATCTTTGACTTGCTTGTGTCCCTGAGGGTGACATTTCCCTGTCTCTGAGCCTCAGTTTCCTTATCTACAAAGTTAGACTAAATTACCTCCAAGGTTTATTCCACTTCTAGCACTGTATTATCTTCAAACATGAAAAACATGCTGTCTCTGCCTTTGTTCAAGTAAATAATAAAAATGTGCAGGGCACCTAAGTGGCACAGTGGAGAGCCTGAGTTCAAATGTGGCTTCGGACATTAACTAGCTGTGTGACACCCTGGGCAAGTCACTTAACCCGATTGTCCCTGCCTCCCCCCTCCCCCCAAAAAAGTTGAACAGAATAGATTACTGGGCACTGTTTTTATGTAGGCCACATGCTTCCATCCACAAGAATTTCATGAGAGATTTTTGTCAAATATTTTTCTATTAAATGGGCTTTTGTCTCTCAGCATAGCACAATTTTGAGTGCCTTTGATTCCTAAAGAAAATTAAGGTGTTCTGTTAATATCAAAATATTATATAAAAAGATAGCTTATCTTGCATTACTAGATAATGAAAAATAGCAAACTTTGTAAAAATATGGTAAGCAAACTGTTAAAACTTCAGGTTATGAATTAGAGGTGTCACAGCAATTGTGTATTAAATGTTGTACCATATTGTCCTTTATTCCAGTATACCATTTAAACATAGCAAGCTGGGGAATATGATAGGTTATTTTAAAACTTGAATGAACTTCAGAGAGTAAGCTACTGTCTTTGAATCCTTTTGAATTCTAGAACCTAATGACAGGAACTTGCTTAGGTCTAGAAAAGTAACTATACCCACAGACACTAAATTTTTGTCTTCCCTGGTTTTATTGTAAAGAATATAAATACTTGCTAAGTATATAGAATTGTATTGTCCAGAGTGAAGTTAAAAAGGATGGAAAAAAAGGAAGAGCCTTGCTTTTCAGGAGCTTGGCATTTGACTGAGGAGACTAGAGATGTAGACTCGAAATGGTTAATTAACAGTGTAAAGCATCATGTAATTTAGTACCAAAATGAGTAATACAGAAAATGAGCATTGGTAATTCAGAGGGGAGGAGCTCAGTGTGGATTGGATCTTGATGATTTTGAACAGATGGGCTTATAGTGAAAAGAGCACTAGATTTAAGGCAGCTAAATGAGACAGTAGATAGACCCCAGGGTCTGGGATCAGGAAGATCTGAATTCAAATTTAGCATGAGACATTTTAGATGTGTGGTCTTGGACAAGTCACCTCTGCCTCAGTTTCCTGTTCTGTAAAATGAAGTAATAACAACATCTCACTCATGGGATTGTTGTGAAGATCAAAGGAGATATTTGTAAAGTACTTAGCACAGTACCTCACATGGTGGATGCTATATAAATGTTGTTATTTGGAGTCAACAGATATGGGGTTAAATAAGTTCTGCTATTTATTTGCTATATGACTTTGGTCAAGTCACTTAAACTCTGGAGCTGTTTCCTCATTTATATAATGAGGTGATTGGACTAGATGGCCTTCAAGGTGTTTTTGAGCTTAAAATCTGTCCTCTTGAAGGAATACCAGTAGGAAAAAAAAAACACATGCAAAAAAGAAAGAAATTGAAAAGAAAATAGAGTAAGTGAGCTAAACTAGGAAAACAATTTTTACAATAACACTAATACAAAATAACTCTGGAAGACCTAAGGGCTCCGACAAACCGAAATTTCAAAAGACTGATGCTCAACTGTGGTACAGAATAGGACACACATTTTCAGGCACAGCCAAATTGGTACTTTGCTTTACCTGACTATACACGTTTATTACAAGGGAAATTTTTTTCCTTTCAATTTTTGGATAGGGCCAAGAAAGGAAAAAGGTAGAAATAGCATGAGCTGTATTGAAATGTGAGGGACAGCTAGGTGGCGCAGTGGATACAGCACTGGCCCTGAAGTCAGGAGGACCTGAGTTCAAATTCGGCCTCAGACACTTGACACTTACTAGCTGTGTGACCCCGGGCAAGTCACTTAACCCCAATTACCCCCCCCCCAATAAAACTGGTTACACTAGCAGGAATTGTAAATAACCGAAGGTAAACTAAGGATACATAAATATGGTAGAGGCAGATTACAAGAATTAAATCGCTCCTGTGCAGGACACTGTGCCTGGATGCTAAAGAAGGTACAGAGTTTAGAAAACTCCCTACCCTCGTGAAATTTACAAGTGTTAAAGGGTAAGCCACTCACCTGATAAACTGTAATACCTAAGTACCCAAGCCAGTTACAAAATAGAGTACTCTGAGGAGGGGCAATCCTTATGTACCCCGTGCTTCAAAGAACTGGTGACATTCAATTGGGCTTTAAATAAGGGGTAGGAAGTCATTGTACTAAGAGTAGAAAGGTGGATATGCCAGATAAAAGGAATATTGTGAATGAAGACTTAGAACTGGGAGAAAGTAGGAGAATTCAAAAAGAGAACCTAATTTGGCCACCATATAAAGCACTTGGATTGGAAAGAGAGTAATAATACTAGCTTTAAGGTTTATATAGCATTTTACAAGTATTATATCATTTGGTTAAATAGGAAGGATGGTGCCATTATGAAGAGGAGTGAATGCTAGGGCAAAGGAATTATTTTTCTCAGCAATTTATTTTACTCAGATATTTTAGCAGAAAAAAAAGGCCTTATCTGTGAATATGAAAACTTTATGGTAGGTAGTATAAAGGATGGTTTAGAGTAGGAGAGGTAGAGGAAGGGTGTAGTCCAGGGGAAAAAGAAATAATTATATTTACACAGCTCTTACCACTTATAAAGTGAGGTGGTTAGTGTGTTATCCTTATTTTACAGGTGAGAAAATGGAAGCTTCGAAGTAAAATAATTTGCCTCAAGTTTCACAGCTAGTAAGTGGCAAATCAAGCATTCAAATCAAAGTCAGTCTGCTGGCTGAGTCTAGCATTCTTTCAGCTACACTACATTGCTTCCCTTTAGAGTCCTCTAGTCTAACTCCAAACTTGCTCTCTTCTCTCACCTTCTTCAAATCCCCATTCAGCTAATTGGAAGTACTATTTTCTCAGTTACCCAGACTCAATTTTGTCATCCACCTTTGATGCCACTACCCTGTTTGTCTGTGTGGCTTCTGAACTCCCTTCTGTTCTTTTCATAAGAATGCTTTGTTGAGGCTATTTTCTTTTATTTGCATCACTTTGATTTCTCACATGCTCCTATCCCTCCCCCTGTCAAGCAAAACAAAAAAATTTTGCTATATCTGAAAATGTACGAGTCATTCTGAACCTCTTATTCAGTGGTTCCTAAAACATCCCCCAGGAATCTACTACAGACAAACTATTTACATAATCCTAAATTCTGGTTTCTAACATGGCACATACCAATAGAGTTAACCTACATTAACAAAAGCTCTTTAGTGAGAGTTTCTAAGAACAAAAAAATTTGAGAACAACTGCTTTAATCAAATCACCTTCTTCCAAGAGGTGGGTAGCATGCTTTATCATTCTTTTGAAGTCATGGTTTGTCATTGTGTTGATCAGTATTCTGAAGTCTTTCAGAGTTACTTCCTTTTATATTACTGTCACTTGTTATGAAGTAGCTCTTGGATGATAGACCTTTTATTCCATTTTTTAAAGTAATTAATTTGTATAAGCACATGGTATAAGAGTATTTTTATTGTTAGTGTGCACTAGCATTTTTCAATTGGAAAATAGGCACTATTCTCATACTTAGATTGATGAACTAATGCAGTTCTACCCATGTCTACCGAGCCTCTTTCCCCCAATAAACTCCAGTGGCTTCTTCTCTCCAAAATGAAATAAAAAATCCTCTCTTTTTTGGCTTCTAAAGCCATTCACAAACTGGTCCCTTTCTACCTTTCCAGTCTTCTTACGCTTTAGACTCATCGATGTATTGTCTATACTCTATGATCCATCAACATTGACCTTATAATTAAATTGTTTTGTATTAAAAATCTACCTTCTCTCCTGCCCGTCCCAACCCCCTCGTCCCACTGAAAAAAGAAAGAAAAAAGCCCTCATAACAAATATGTGTAGTTAAGCAAAACAAATTCCTGCATTGACTGTCCAAAAAATACATCTCAGTCTGCATCCTGAGTGTGTCACCTCCTTGTCTGGAAGGAGGTGGGTGGGTAGCATGTTCTGGAATCCTGGTTGGTCATTCTGCAGTGTTTCAGAGTTGTTTGTCTGTATGTTGCCATTGTGTAACTTGCTCTCCTGGTTTTATTCCTTCACTCAGTATCAGTTCATAACAATTCTTTTCAGGTTTCTCTGAAACCAGCCACTTTGTGATTTCTTACAGCTCAGGAGTATACCATCACATTCAAATACCATAATTTGTTCAGCCAGTCCCCATTTGCTGGGCATGCCCTTAGTTTCCAGTTCTCTGCAAGAGTTGCTATAATATGGGTCCTTTTCCTCTTTCTTTCATCTTTTGGTGGTATGGCCTTTGTAATGAGTGGTATCGCTGTGGCAAAGGGTATGCTTTCTAGAAAGGCTGGACCAGTTCACAGCTCCACTGACAGTGCATTAATGTACCCGTTTTCCCACTTCCCCTATAGCATTTGTCTTTTTTTGCCATTTGCTTTAATTTGCATTTTTCTAGTTATTAGTGATTTGGAGGATTTTTCACATGGCTATTGATAGCTTGGATTTCTTCCCTTGAGAAACTGCCTCTGCCTTTATCAGAAACTTAATACAAATACTTATTCCCTAGTTACCAGCTTTTTTATTATTAAAAAAGTAAAAGGAGTTTCTTAAAAAAAACAAAAACATAAAGGCAGAAGTGTCTTGGCTGTCTGGCTGGGAGGGAACTAGTCCCTGGATTCAAATCAGGACTATTCATAAGAGTAAGGCAATTCTGATAGGTACACATTTGCAGAGGGGGATGGGACTATTGCCTCTTAAATTCTCCCCTTATGGCCTACGGAAATGAGATTAGAGATGAGGGAGGTGGGCAACTGAGTGCTAGCTAGCAAGTTACTAGGAAAACAAAAGGGGATGGGATCAAGTACTTGCCACAAACTGCCTCTTCCCCCAAATAACTGATCTACAAGTATCTAGAAGACAAGTAAGAGTGGAAGCAGTGGAGTCACTGGGATACACATGTATGGTGCAACATCATAGTTACATCCATATCAGTCTTCTATCCTCAACTGCCACAACCCAATCTTGGTTGCCTGTAAATTTTGGCTTGGGGATCAGTTCTTTGCACCAAAGGCATTGTAAACATGGAAGCTCACAATCCCCATGAGGACACACGAGAGAAAACCCACAGATACTTTGTACATGAAAAGTTCTGCACTCCCCCATCTCTCTTACCCCCCCCCAAACGTATAGCTAGCCTGTGGATTTTGGTAGTTCAGTATAGTCACTCTGAATGTTCAAATGGTATGGCGCCTACTTCTATTTCTTCCCCATCCCCATCATAGTTTCCTTCTGTGAGGAGTTAGACTCTTGATCCACAGTGGTGCTGGTCCTCCCTGAGTACCCCATACACAAAAAAGATCTACTTTACCTAGGAAGGAGTATAGGGCTTGCTCTGAGACCTTTTCAGGGCTGCTTATCCATCCACTTCTAGTGTCTACCTGCCACCTAACTCTCACCTGTAGCTCCAAGGAGCTGTAGCATGCTCAATGGCCACGTCGAGTTTAAACTGTCTCAGCAAACAGGCTATTCCAGGTTGAGGATAACAGACCAGCCTCAAGTCTGTTGGTCAGTTAGAGGATGTGAAGCATCTGAAGACTACCCTCAGCAGAATGGGCAGATGAAGACAGTTTGTTCCAAGGGCCATGAAGGGAGCAGAAATAGGTGCCATGGAGCACTTAGAGCTTGATTAGATATCAAAGACACCCGGGGCATCCACTGCATCCCGGCCATGCCAGTTAACTTGACTTTCTCTTGCCACTGGTGAAGTTATCTTCACCTCACAATATCATTGGTCCTGAGGAGTGGGAAGGGGAACTAAGCAGTTCTCAGACCACACTTCATTTTGGCAGTACTTGGCATTCCCCTTGAATGGTGCATTGTTGGCTTAATGACAATCCAGCTAATCATACCTGAAATCAAAACTCAGAATATCAAATAACAGTACCAAGAGATTTTTATCTCAAAGAGCAAAATTTCATTGGTCACAGCTTAGGGCTAGGATATTACTTGTTTTCTCATCTTTCCGTAACAGTTAACAATGAGCAAATATAAAGACGTTTCATTTGTCCTTTATAAAGTAAGAAGAATCACATTTTGGAGTTTCACACATACACTGAACACATCATAGTTGACTCAAAACCCCTAGAAATTGCTGGCTACAGTAGGTCCCCAGTATTTACACCTAAGGCAAAAATAAATCTTTGAATCTAAATCTTATTGTTATTAAATTGGTTCAAAGATGTAACTTCAGTCTACCATTTATTAACAGATAGTTTTATACTTTTCATAAGTGATAGCCAAGTAATCTCAGATGAAACTCACTCTTCACTATAAGCAAATTTGTAAATTTCCACAGTGGCTGGGAGTAGTCTAAATTTCAGCACTTTGAGATTTTACAGTAAATGATCAGCAAGGCTAGAAAGTGCACAGTACCTGGCATATAGTCTTCACGTGTATAGGATAACTTTTCTCCCAATAGTAACTTATTGTCGTTATCCACTTTAAAGCTATCATTTATTTAAAACATGAAGCAAACTTATTACCAGCCAGATAACATCAATTCAGTAGAATGCATTTCCACATTATCTTACATAGAAAATCATTCATTTTATCACTTTTGGCATTCTGTATTGATTACTTTCAACACTAGTATAGAGTACTCACATTTACTATGATATAGTGCTTGCCATGTGCCAGACACTTTACTAAACCTTTTACAGTCATGTGAGGTAGGTGCTGTCATGGTCCCATTTCTCAGATGAAGAAAATGAGGCAAGTGGATCACACAGCTAATAAATTTCTAAAACTGGATTTTAACTCAGGTTTTCCTCTCTTTCCAGTATGTTGTCTTGATGCCACACAGCAAATATATTTTGCATTGTTCTGATTTACCACAATTATCCTAATAGAAGAACATATCTCACTTTAAATTTAAAACCATATTATGATTTTTGAGCCCATTCTTAACTATTAGCTCTCCCAAGATTCAAGGTAGCCCTTTGACCTTTTCATAAAATTTTTTTTGTTCCTTTAAAATCACCCCAGGAGCCAAATCAATTCCTTTGTGTTCTTAACCTAGCTTCACCCAGGTACTTTTCAGAGGGTGGATCCAGGGTTAACCTTACCCTACCCCTTAAACCTGGGTAGGGCCATAGACTGGAAAAGCCACTTAATAAAAAAGAAAGAAAGAGGATGCTTAAATTTTTACAAAGGCCTTTAGCATAGCTATTTATACCAAACCTAAGAAAACTGTCTTCTTCCGAGGTCAGTTAATTAGCGTTTGTTAAGCTTCTAAGTGCCTTATTGGATAGGATAAAGAGAAGGAGGGTGAATACCTGGAACTATTCAAAATCCTAGGAGTTTTCTTTTGTGATCTTAAATGTATTTGGGGGGGCTGGTACTGAAGAAAACATCATTTGTTGTTTGTTGTTCAGTCCTTTTCAGTCTTGTCTGACTCTTTAGTGACCCCATTTGGGATTTTCTTGGCAAAGATACTGGAGTGGTTTGCCATTTCCTTCTCTAGCTCATTTTACTGATGAGGAACTGAGGCAAACAGGGTTAAGTGACTTGCCCAAGGTCAAACCACCTGTAGGTATGAGACCAGATTTGAAATCAGGAAGTTGAGTCTTTCTGACTCCAGTCCTTGCACTTTATCTACTGTGCCATCTAGCTGCGCCTTGTCAAAGAGGCATCTGAGAAGGGGGGAGGGGGGAGGGTTTCAGGTTCACATTCACATTCTAATCCTCCTCCTCAATGGCTAATGGGCCTTTCTCTTAAAATTTCTTAAATCTTTATTTCAGTTGAATAAAGCCCTTCTCAAACCCCTTTCTAAATTTCCAAACCCTTTCTGTCTCGTAACTTTCCACTCACAAGATCAGTGCAAATTAAACTACTTTTAGCTTTTTTAACCCATTCTCCTATTTCTACTTACACCTTTTGAAAATTTTCCCTACCAACTTTGAAACAAACATTTCATTTTATATTCCTGGTTATTCACCTTTCTTTATCTTATTTCACAATTGTTTTCTAATCTAACATTCCACTGAATCTCCCTTGTACAGATTTCCTTAAGCAGCAATAGCTCTATAACTCTCCTGGAATGGGGGAGAGAGGTTGTTGCCACTTAACCTTAATCTGCAGACCTCCAAAATCCACTAAGATATTTTAATAGTTACCTTAATTTAGAAATTTTTGGCAAAAAAAAATTTTGAGGTTTAGGGGTGCCGAGACCCCAAAATCACAAGCAGGTCCTGCCCGAAAGAATTGGACCCAAGCCTTCTTTTAGCCAGAGACAAGGTTTATTAGAACATTCATATTGGGTAGACTCTTAAGGAGTCTGAATGTTAGTGCACTATTGGCTAGATTGTTAAGAATCTGAGCGCCTTAATAGAGAGACAAGATGGACCTTATATACAGAAGGACTGGAAGGGATCTAGGAGTGGCCAAGTAATTTGGGGTGACTGGAGAAGGGGTCTAAGGAGGATTTGGATGGGAGTGACCAGTAAGCTGGGTTAAACAGAATGGCCTAGCACCTGGACCATGTGGCCAAAGGAGAATGGAGCCTGGCTAGGATTAAGGGTGAGAAATGGCTGGGGCCTTAGAGAGGTAAGACAGTAGAGGGCTAGGCTAGGTTAAGAGTAACAACACAATTGGGAGATTTGGAGTAGCCACAATGAAGGGCCAGTTGATGGGATTATAGCCTCAGGCAAATGCCAGGTATTTGGCCTTTTGGGAAAGTCCAGAGTTTTTCCTTTTTGGGGTCTAGCTCCCGTAGTCATCAAAAATAGTACATTTCAGTTACAAGTTATAGTCTGTGTTTTATGCTATAAATTTCTGCAAACCCAAAAAAGATTTCCTTCTTTCTCTATCTCTGCAGTCGCTAACCTAGTCAGGATTGTAAAAGCTGAGAGAAAGAAAGACTCAATTTTTTTTTCTTATACACTACTGAAAGCCTAATCAAAGTCATTGAGTCCCTGCTTGGTGTTTGTTACCCACAGCTGGGAGAACTGTTTTGCTACTTCTTCAGCCTTCCCCACCCTTCTCAGCTCCACTTCTGTATTGTCTCCCCACAGTTTTGTTTTATGGGTAACAAAGTGTTCCCCTTCAAAGTTCTCCAAGGTAAATTTTTTAAAAACCTTGTCAGCACTGAAAGCCCACTCTTATTATTCCCTGCCAAAGTGATTCCTTAAGATTCTATGGTCTTTTATTTATATTTTATATATATTTTTTCTTCTTCTAGGCTCTAGTTTTTTCTTCAAGTTTGTGGTGGGTTTTTTTTTTTATGTGCAGTTAATAATAATCAAAAGTCCCATATTTATCTGGCCATTTCTCTCTCTTCCTCCCCTCCCCCTACAATTATAAACCTCTGTTACTGAATCCTGTGTGTATGCCAGACTTTTTTTTTCCCTTTTCCCCAGACTTTTTAACAGCTTGCATAATAGGGAGTCAATAGGATTCTTTGCCAACCCCATTTCTGGACAGTACTCACTTATCAACTTTTTGTTCCTGGGCAGCCTGTGATGTTGGGTAATGACAATTTACTGCCATCTATTTCCCATGTTCCATTCCTTTTCCTTGTAAACAAGTGCGAAAGAATGGTTTTGAGTTCAGGACTTATTCCTCTTTATCTGTTCTTAAGTTTGAGGGGCAAAATTTCTTCAGCTACTTCACTGCTAAGTAAAACCACCAGGAGGCCCCAAGGTCTGGCAGTACCTGAGAGCAGGCTTTCTGGGGTGGGATGGGGTGGGGTGGAGTAGAGCACCACTACCTTTGGTAATAGTCCTGGGTTAATCACCCTCAAAAATCTCCTGGCTTGGGGCTCTACAGATTGTTAAAAAGAAAAATTCTATTTTGGGACCTTTACTCTAAGAAAAGGCAAGCAAGAGAAAATTAAAAGGAGTCTACTAAAAAAAAAAAAAAAAGACCAAGGCAGAAACACATTGGCGGGCTGGCCACAAGAACCAGTTCAATTACTTGTTCTTCTAATTGAGCTACGTTGGGTTTGTTTGTGCAAAAAATTTCTTAAATTTTATGTAATCACAATTGTCCATTTTGTCTTTTATGGTTCTTTCTCTATCCCTAACTTGGTCATATTTTAATAGTGCATGGCACCTATTAAGCACTTAATAAATACTTGTTTCCTTCTTGAAATCTTCTCCCTATACATAGTTCTTCAAGATAATTTCTTCTTTGTTTCTTTAATCTATTTATGATGTTACCCTTACAGTCATGTATCCATTTGGAGCTTATTTTTGTATAGGATGTGAGATGTTAGTTTATACTTAGTGTCTGCCATATGCTTTACAATTTTCCCAGAAGTTTTTTGTTAAAGGATGAGTTACTAAGCCAATAGTTGGGATCTTTGGATTTATCAAATACTAAGCTACAGTATTCATTTTGCTTCTGTATGTTGCAACACTGGCCTTGCTATTCTTTACACACACCACTCCATCTCTCAATGCCTTTTCACTGGCTGTCTCCCACACCGGATGCTTTCTCTCCTCACCTCCACCTCCTGGCTTCCTTGGAATCCCTCAAAACTCAGCGCAAGTCCAACTAGATGTCCTTGCCTGTTCCTTCCTCTACTCCCCACCCCACATAGGTAGTCCATTCCTTCTGAGATGACCTTCCATTTAAACTGTTTATATCTTGAAGTGTAATACTTTTTTGTAGGTTTTCTTCCCCATTGGAATATAGGTTTCTCAAGGGAGGAACCATGTTTTTGCCTTTATATACCCAGCACTGGACACAGTACTTGTCACATGAGAGACACTTAGTAAATTCTTGTTAAGTGACCCCAGACTAGTTTCCCCACCACCATTTCCTCCCTGCAATCAGTTGTTGTTGTTCAGTCATTTCAGTATGTCTGACTTCAGCTTCATGACTCCTTTTGGGATTTTCTTGGCAAAGATAAATGGAATGGTTTGTCATTTCCTTCTCTATCTTAAAGGAACTGAGGCAAACAGGGTGAAGTGACTTGCCCAGGGTCACACAGCTAGTAAATGTCTGAGGACAAATTTGAACTCAGAAAAATGAGTCTTCCTAACTCCAACCCTGGCACACCTTATTCCCTGCCACATACTTTTCATTCCAGTAGCATTGGCCTCCTGGCTATTCAGTGAACAAAACATTCTAACTGGCCATTCTCTCTAGCTCTTTCACTCCTCCTGCCTGGAACACTTCCTCCTCCATTCCACCTACTGACCTCTCTAGCTTCCTTTTAAGTCCCAATTAAAAACCCATGTTTATTGGAAGCCTTCCTCAACCCTTCTTAATTCTGGTGCCTCCCCTCAGTTAATTATTTCCTACTTATCTTGTATATAGCTTGCATTGTATATATGTTTGTATGTTTTCTCCCATATTAAATGGTAAGATCCTTGAGGCAGGGACTGTCTTTTGCTTCTTTTTGTACTGTCTGTGCTTTACACTATTCCTTACCTGTGTGTGTAAGTGTTTTTTCACTAAGGTTGAAAAGTCCTGATGACTGAGACTGCTGCACTGTTGTATTCTTAGTTTCATCTGGAATAGTGTTAGAGACATGCTGGAGAGCACTGGCTTGTACCAAATTAGGTTCAAGCCCTGATTTCAGGGTCCCAGAGGTGACGTATTAGATATTGTTTATATTATTAAAGGGAATTGTTTACTAACATCCAGATAATATCAAGAATTTATTTCTAAGGTGCCTCAATCTAGCATAGATGTGAGCTCTTCCCCTTTTTGCTGTTCCAGATTTTACCATTATGATGATATCCATCATGAAATTATACTGAGTGCCTTTATTTCTTTTTTCCCCAGTATGAAGTGTAACAGAACAGACTTTACCACCTGAAACTGCTGCTTCAAGTTCAGATCAGGCAAGGAACACGCCTCGTTTGTAACAACCAACAAGACCAAAGAAGAGTAAACTTAAGCTGAAGACACAACACTTGATCTGAAACAAGAAGTTTGTGCCTACTCAACAGCTTCACAAGAGCACTTCCCAACGCTGCTAGTAGTCTTTGTTTTCTTCAGTGCTGTACTGTGAGATTGATTGCCCACTGCAGCAGCAGTCGGATCTCTATTAGCTTGGTAGATCATTTCCTCTTGCTCTCTCTCTTTTTTTAAAAAAATATACTAGAAATTTTCATCCTTTGAAACGTGTGCTGAAAAAGAAGAATCAGCAAATACTACTGAAAGTGCAATATTTGATTATCACTGCGAGGTAAGTCCATAAAGAGCACTTAAATTAACCTTCCAAAAATATATTTCAGTGCTAATTTTGAAAATTATCCAGTGCTTAATAAACTACTCAACACTATCTTCCTATAATGACACTCAATCCTTATCTGGTCATCTATAAAATAATTATTATTGCAATATCTCGTTCCAGAATTCTTCAGAAACTTGGTTGCTTTGATAACCCTCAGCTACTTTGTTTGTAGCTCTTGATGTATTGAATTCTCTGTGGATCTCTTCCCCCCCCCCCCCCCCAAGCAGTTTTAGTTGATGTTAGAACATTTCTGGCCATAGCTATGTTAAATGCATGGCATATTAGCATTTTCGTATTAATACAGACTAACCTCTTTTGACGCATCAGCCTCTCAGGAGCAGAATCTCCATTTGCACTATTATTGCTGCTAATTCACTTTCTTCAAAGAACATGGGGAGTCTAGAAAGGGACCACTTTTTAGTCTTCAGTGGACATAGGTTTATCTGTCTGTGGGTACTTGGATATCTGAACTGGTTTGGAAGGTCTACTTGTTTAGAAGTACAGAGATGAGGACAATAGAGATATTGATTTAAAGGACACATTCATTTGACTCCTTGGATTTGATGCAAAGGAACTTGAAGATGGCATCAAAGCTGTGGTGATTGACGTTTGCCTTGCTTAATATTCTGGTTCTAAAATGTGCTCCCCACTGGAGAAAAATGTAGTCTTTCTAGATTTCAAAGACAGTAAGCAGGTAGCAATTTTTGGTGTTCTGTAGGTTACTTTTAGTCTTGACATGTGGTAATATCAGTTTTTAACCTTTTAAATTTTGTTGAAAATGTCCATCTCTGGGCTTGGAAGTTATTTTATGATAGTTTTGCTGTTTCTGCTGCTCTAGTGGGCCCCCACCCCCCAAACTAGGTTCCTTACAAACAGTGGGGACTATTTCTCTGGGCAGCCTTTTCAGGCCTCCTCTATTTAGCTAGACCGTACTGCTGTGTCCACAACCATTTCTGGTGGCCCTGCTCTCAGCCTCATTTAAAGGATGTTATGTAGTTGACAGTTTTGCTGAGGACCAGAATTGGTCTGTTGGTATTCATGTTAATGGTTTGTGAGTGTAGTTTGTTTTTAGAGGAAGAGCATCATAAAAATGTGACCATAGCTGGAGTGTTGGTACCATTTTAGATGCCATATTTTAAGAGGAATGTTGGTACCAGAATTTAAGAGAAGATTGTAGAGTAGTTAGGGTAACAAGGTGTCTCAAAATCATGTAATATGAGAAGTGGCTCCTTCAGGGAGCTCAGAAAGTTTAGCCAGAAGAAAAGACGAGAGAGAATGGCTGTCTTTTGATTATCTGAAATTGTCAGGTAATGTTCACTAAAATTCTGTTTGAAATTAGCTGGTTTTGTTGCTCCATTCACCTTCAAAAAGTGAAAAGGAAAGGTTAGAAGCTTAAAACTTTACATAGTATATGTATTGCATGTCTTTACACAGCTGCAAACTAAAAAGTTCTGTTTTCCTTAATAATCTAATATTATATTTATGTATTTTGAACACTGAGCTATAGGGAGGGGGCCATGTGGTAAAGTGGACTGGATTTTGAGATAGGGCACCTGGGTTTAAATTTCAGTTCCCTGCTCCCTACTTGTATGACCTTGGACAAGTCATTTAGCCCCATTCAATTTCCTTGTCTATAAAAGGGGAGGAGTGGACTGCATTTGATCTCTCATAGGTCCCTTCCAATTTCTTAGGTCTTTTCATTCCTTTTTAAATACCTAAGGAGCTGTACAGACACTTAAAATAAAGAATGCCAAATGTATGCATTCGGGTTGCTCAGAAGGGACTTGGGGAGTCTGAAAAAAGGAAACTGACTACAAAATCTCAAATAATTATACTAGTAATAACAGAGACATCTTAAAAAAAAAATCCACCATATACAAAAAGTCAAATGAGAAGCATGATGAAAGAAAGCAACAAGAGTTTGAGGAAGACTAAAATTGAGAGCTTGCTACTGCTTGAGAAAAAAAGTAAAGAAATGAAAGATTTGTTTTTTTTTCTTTAAATGGTGTCAAGAAAATAAGGAAGGCATAGACCTGCTAATTGGGTAAAATGATATAATGCTCGAAGCCAGGTAATATATAGAATAAAATCCATTCCTGTTGTGTATCACCAAGGAGAAAAATTTTTTAAATGGGATATGAAGACAAAGTTTTATTAAGACAGTTGAAGCCTAAAATAGGAGTGAAAATAATTAGAAATCCCTTGGCTGCTTAATTAGTTGGAGTCCTGAGGGCCCAAAGCAATTATATCCTAGAATCCTGAAAGAATTTGGAGGTAGGATTATAGAGCCATTATTGGACATCTTTGAGACACAATATATTAGTCAACAAACATTTATTAAATGCTTAGCATATGCCAGGCACTACTCCACAAGCTATGGATACAAAAGCAAAAACACAATGCCTACTTTCAAGGATCTCACAATGGAGTGTACAGTATGCAAAAATATACATATGACATATACAATGTAAATGACAGTTAATCTCAAAGGGAAGATGCTTGAGGTGATGAGGTAAGAGACTAGAAAGTACTCTTACAGAAAGTAGGGTTTGAGCAGAATCTTGAAGGAAGCCAAGAGGCAGAGCTGAACGTGGAGGCACGGAAGACAGCCCATGGAAAGGCCTGGGTTGGAGAAGGAACAGCAAGGCCAATTCAGTGTAGAGTACATGAAAGACAAAGTCAAGTATAAGACAAGAAAGGTGGGAAGGCACTAGGTTGTAAAGGGTTTTGAAACCCAAAACAAGATTTTATGTTTAACCCTGAAGGTTAAATAGGAACCCCTTAGTCTGAATAAGGGAGTGATGTGGTCAGACCTGCACTTCAGAAGATCATTTTCACTTGTGGAGGATGAAATAGAGTTCGGAGAGACTTGAGGCAAGGAAAACAATGAGCAGGCCCTTTCAAGAGTCCAGGCCTGAAGTGATGGCTTACACCTTGGTGACAGCTGTGTGAGTGGAAAGAATGGAATATATTCAAGAGATGTTACGGAAGTAAAAATGACAAAACATGACAACCGACTAGAGTGAAAAAAGTTGAAGATGACACTGAGATTGCAAGCCTGGGTGACTGGTAGGATAGTTGTGTCCTCCACAGTAATTGGGAAGTTGCAAAGGGGAGAGTTTAGGGGGATTGATAATGAGTTCCATTTTAAACATGTTGAGTTTTAAGAAATCTGAGGGACGTGCATATTGAGATGTCTGAAAGACAGTGGGAAACGTAAGGCAAGAAATCAGGGGAAAGGTTAGGGCTGGACATGTAGATCTGAGAGTCATCTGCCACGAGATAATTGAAACCATACAATCTGATGAGATTGTCAAGTGAAACGCAGAAGAAAAGAGGGTCCAGAACAGAGCCTTGTGGGACATTTAGGGTTAGTGGTTATGATTCAGAAGGAGCAGTTAAACAGGTAGAAGGAAAACCAGAAGGCAGCACTGTTACAAAAACCAGGAGAAAAGGGGATCAACAGTGTCAAAAACTGCAGAGAGAGCAAGAAAGATTGGGATTGACAAAATGCCATTAGATTTGGGAACTAAGATCAGTGGAAATTTCAGATAAAAATGGATGTATTCTAAGCACTTAAAAGGAGTGAAGGGTCACTGGGAACAAACATGAGTTCACTGAAAAGTCATCTTCGCTGAACTAACATCATTTCCTTTTTAAAATATTGCTACTAGGCTATTAAATCAAGGGAATGTAATAGAGGATTGTATATCTTAATCTCAGCCGAGCACTGGATAAAGGCTCATGATCTCCTTGTATAGAAGATGGATAAATGTGGGTTGAATGATAGTATAATTAAGGTGACTTTGCAGATAGGTGGCTGAACAATTCTATCTAAAGAATATTACTCCAAAGGATTTGTGTCAGCCTGGATGGAAGTCTTACATATTATACTATGGGGCAGTCCTTTAGCTTTGTCCTTTTTATCCAAGTGATGAAAATATTTAGAACTATATAATGTGTTTATTAGATTTATGGACAAAATAAAGTGGGGAGGATGATAAATATCAGACATTCAAATTTACCTCAGGCTAGGATTGAGGCCAAAGCCAGTAAGGTATGATTTAATAGGACTGAAAAGCCCTCTGTTTAAATTTTAAAAAGCAGTTGTAACTTTAAAACACAACATTACTAAGAGCCCATTTTGTGAAGAACACTGCTAAGCAGTAGGTGAGATAACAGTTCAGACATTTTCTCAGATTTTAAGGTCTAGTAAGGCATGATACCAACACAAATAAATACATAGTGTTATCCAAGTGTATAAAAAGTTATCAGACAAAATTCTCAGTGAAACTTGAGAAAAATCATTACCATTCATAGGGATAACTTCTTGGAGAAGGTAGCATTTGAAATGGACTCTGAAGAATGGTAAAAACAAAGAGAGAGAACATCCTAGATATTGGAAACTGAGACTAAAGGCTCAAGGCTTTAGAGCCTAGTTTATGTTTGACAGCAGAGAATATTCCAGTTTGTTAGGATAGTGTATATATAGCAGATGAGTAACATGAACCAATACATAAGGAAAATTAATCTGTAAGTCACTTGCACAGTATCACACAGTTAAGTATCTGAGGCTGTATTTGAACTCCAGCACTCTTACCCTATTTACCACAGAAGTGGAATTGATAGACGTGGCTATAAGGGACAAAGATGATTAAAAATGGGACTTAATTGAGTTTAGGGTCCTGGTTGAACCAAGTGGGGATGTCCAGTAGGCACTTGGCAATGATGGGGAAGAAAGAGAAAGAGAATATGAAGATAAAACCATAAAGGTTTCTGATATGTTGATGGTGTAGAGGTCTTTGGAGGGGAGAACTTTTCTTTTTTGATACTAGGAAGCACATTCAGAGGGAGGGGCATTCATTGTATTTGGCAATTAGGAGGTCACTGATTTACAGCTGTTTAGTGTTGCTAGGGTGAACCTTTTATATAGAATCGTGGAGAAGTCATTTTACCTTGGGAAACCTTGGTTTCCTTTTTTTTTTTTTAAATTTCATAGATTAAACTTAGATGAGCTCTGCAATCCTTCCAATAAGACTTGTGGTTAGCTAAGTAGGTACTGAAGAGAGACATCTGGTGTTGATAGCTTTCTAGAAGTTTGGCAGTGAAAGGGTTGAAATGGGACGTTTGGATAGGTTCATAGAGGCTACAGAATGCATTTTACAAATTGGGACCTCGTGACCTGAGCATGTTCATACACAGATGGGAAGGAGCTAGTGTTCAGGGAGAGATCATTGAGAGGTTATGAATGGCCACTGGAGAAGACCTAAGGGAAGACTGATTGACTATTAGCTTTAGTGGTGAGTGATAGCGTCTTGGGTGAGGGATGGGGGTTAGGGCAGCACTGCTGGAAAGGCACCGTCTAGCTCCACCAAATTAATTTTAACATTAGGGAACTCTAGTCCTGCGAGGGAATGAATGAATTTTAAAAAAAACCAACACTTAAGTGCTAAGCCGTGGGGGATACAAAAGGAATTTACGTTCTGATAAGTGAAAAACTTCTCATATCTGAGAAGTGGTAGCCAGAAAAAAATGCTTTGGTCTGGGAAATTGCTAGGATTTTTAGTGACTGGTTAGTTAGTTGACCTGGATCCTTTTACAGAAACCATTGTAGTATTGATTTGATCCCCCTCCCCCTAGTGAAAGGTGGAATAGATGTGAGGAGTTGTGGGGACATTCTGGAAAGGTCAGAAATTAACCTGAGTGAAAGAGCATGGGTCTAGTCTGGGGCTGCCTGGATTTAGTGTGGCCTCCACAGTCTGGCCCCAGGGTAAGAATTCTACAGCTCCTCGAGAACATGACCTCTAGTGTTCTAGTCAGAGGATGCTGGGATAGGAGAAGGAGAGTTGGCGTTGAAGAGATTAGAAAAGGAGAGTTCTAAATTTAGTTGAATCACTTCTGTCTTCCCTGTGATATAGGGGAGATAGTTTACCTGCTTGAAGTGTGGAGGGGAGGGGAAGGAGATGGGGAGCATGTTGAGAAAGAGAAGGAAAATATTTCTGTGAAAAATGATAAGTTAATCATGGTGGAGTCACAATAAGGGTCCGGATCTAAAGATTTTAAGATTATAAAAGAGAAAACTAAAAGAAACCTTAGAAGATCATCTAACCTATCTCCATAATTTTAGAGATTAGGAAATGGGTACAGAGAGATTGTAATTTACCGAAGGCCATGTAGCTAGTAAATGTGAGAGATAGGATTTAGACCCAAGTCTCATGACTCCAAATTGCACCACACACCATGCTGCTAGTTGACAAGATCAGTATGAGCCAACAGTGTGACACAGCTGCTCTTTTAAAAAAAAAAAAAAAAAGAGTAGTGCATACTTCAGCTGTGTTACTTAGGAATATACCATGTCTTGGTCAGATCATATCTGGAGAATTGTGTCTAGTTCTCGATGCTACATTTTAAGAGGATTGTTGACAAACCAAAGGGCTAACCAGGACGGTGGTGAGAGTCTGAAAACCAGGTCGCTTGACAAATACTTAGGGCAGTTAAGAATATTTAGTGTGGCGAAGAAAAGGATTTAGAGTTAAAGCTGAGATGGCACAGAGTATGATAGCTGTCTCAATTTTTGAAGGTTGATCATGGAAAGAGGAATTATACTTCTGTCTTGTTCTGGAAGGCAGAACTAGGACCAGTTTGTGGTTACAAGGAGTCAGATGTTGGCTCGATTTAAGGATTAATTTTTTAATAATCAGGTATCCAATGTAAGAAACTGCCTTGTAAAAGAGGACTATTCAATCAGAGGCAAGATATCTATCAGGGATATTGTAAGAAAAGATTCCTTCTAGGTAGAACCAGATGGCCGTTTATGTCCCTTTTCAGCTATAAAATTTTCTAATTCTATTTGTATTTAATAATACCCACCTACTGATTTTCTTAATGGCTTTCAGTTTTCTTGATGCCATTGCTCAGCCTTTCTTTAGTAATTCTTGTTGCAGCATATCAGTGGTAGATACTAACCTTAACTATTAGATATGTTGTAATGTGAACATTATCTGTGTCTGATTCTGAAACAACAATTTTTCTTCACTTGATGTCTGTCAGTGTGGGCCGTGTTGTAATCTTCAGACTTTATGATGACTATTATTTTTTCCTCTTTGGAACTTCTACCCACTTGTTCTAAACTAAGCAGAAAAGTTGAGCCTTTCTTCCTGAGGACAACCATTCACATATTTGGTGATAATTATCACATGCCTCTGGGTGTTCTCTTCTCCAGGCTAGCCATCTCACAATGGTTCAACTGATTCTCCTATGCTTGTTTACTTCTTTCTTTCCTCACAGTAACCTTGTGGGTAGATGTTATTATCCCCATATAGATGAGGAAACTGAGATAAGCAGAGGGTATAACTTGCCCAGTGACACCAGTAATAAGTGTCTGAGGCAATATTTGAAGTCATCTTCCTAATTCCAAGCCAAGCACTCTGTATCCTTACCACAAGAAAAAAGGTGTGACAATGGCATCTATGTACTCTGTGATTTGAAAAATACACATGTAAGAGAGTTAGAAGCCAGTTTGTCTCTTGTACTGCTTTTTGCTTTGAGAAATATGATTTTGTGATGAGTTTCTTTCCTTCTGTCTCTCTTAGAAGCTCAGGGTGCACTCCATGCCACCCTCTCCCTCTGTGTACTCTTAACTCTCTTCTTTTTCTGAGAGCTGAAAGGCTCAATTCAATTAAACATTTCAATGTATATTTATTAAATGTCCTTCACTGTACTGGGTGCTGAGGTTAGGAGGACAGAAACAAAACAGTCCCTTGCTTTCCTCCTGGGTACTTCCTAAAAGGCCAGGCCCTCAAACTACTATTTTTAAATTAGGCTGCTCCAGGAAAAAAAAATGGAAAATATTTCATTAGTTAAGTCTGGCTGATGGTACTCAACAGTTGAGACTCAGACTTAGTTTGCTAATAACATTTAACCAAGAGACCTGTGCACCAAGAAAATTATTAGAGCAGCATAGTCATTTTCGTTTCATACTGCATTAAAAACAATCTGGGGAAAGTTTTTAGCTAAACAGACCTCATTGAAGATCTAGAAAGATATCAATGTCAACTAAATGTGTCAAATTATTGTAATGTCAGCTATAGTTATAACACTCTGCTATGTTATCACAGCTCTCTGAGATGGAGAACCTTTTTACTGTGTCATCAGATCCTCTCCCCCCTCCTGCAGTTCCCCGTCCTTCTCTTCCTTTACCTTTATCTTCATCTTCATCTTCTACCTCATCGGGGTCTAAAAAGCAGAAGAGGACCCCCCTGTATCAGAGATCTGTAAGTCAGGGAAGTAACTTTCTCAGCTTAGTCTGTGTGTAGCATGGATTTTTAGGGCCGTTTTGTTTGTGTATGAATATCTCAAAAGACTCACTTTCTAACACCTAAGCATTATGCACTGATTGAATTTTCAGTTTATTGAACTAGAACTCGAGTTAACCTTCAGTTTTATTTTTGTTACTTTTCAGTGCCTTTTTTTTTTTAATTAAAGGATTTAGTCTTGTGTCATAGTTCTTCCTGAATCCTTCAGGGGAGAAAGGAGAACAACAGTTTAGCATTTAATGGTTAGGATTACGTCATTCTACACAGTGCTGGATTTTTCTTGTTTATATGAATTTATTATACCCAAATTCAAACGCTATATCTAATAGAAACTTTACTCCCTCCTCCCATCAATTAGTAACTTTTTTTTCTAACATCAAAATCACTTCCCCATTTAATCTGAGTTTGAATCCTTATTTTTTCATCAATAGTGCTTAGCTTTTCACTCAAATCATACTTCCTGCTTAGGTTTTCATGTCTGTTTGACTTATAAAAGGATTCAAGATTTGATTTAAAAAAAAATAGGTAGAAACATTCATTCAACTGGCTTATCTTTTTCTTTAGATTTTTACTTCAATTTCTAAAGAGCCAATTCTGCCTTTTGAACAAAAGAGATGAAATTGATTAACGAGTTTTTAAATACTTTGAAATTATCTTCTAGGACTTCACATGTAGAACACTGCATTTGAGGCCTTTAAGCAGATTCCACTGAATTTGCTTATTTTTCTGGTGTTAGAAGTAAAAACTGACATTGGGAGAATAAAAAACTTTCTGGGCTATTTCTGAAACAGACACACAAGTAGATAAAAATGTATCTTTTGAAATACATATGTACATATGTGTATTATGAAATTTTCTTAAAAGTAAAAAGGTTTCATCTAACCCTTATCTCTCTTTAGGAAAAATATACTTCTTTTTCTTTTGTAATTTTTCTAATAGTTTGAAAATACTAAGAAGTTTGTAGCATTAAGAAAGGAAGTCTTTGTTTAGATACTTTAGTTTTCATTTTTTCTTACAAAGCATGCTTCCCTTCAATTTTCTGTTTTGAAATGTCTTCTGTAAAAGATTTCAGTCCATTCTACACTAATTTCAGTGCTTAACCGTAAGTTGCATGTCTTACTAGCCATTAATAAAATTACCATTATTAATAAACTTTGAAATCAGAATTTATATTGGATATTTCCAGAAGTCTATATAAATATTACTGATGAGCATGAACAAACATCTCATGGAAGAAAAAAAAATCAGTAGTTAGAGCTGTCATGCCTTGCATGGATCTTGGCAGCTCTGCTAGCTACTTAACATTAACATCCTTTTACAAAACATCAATAAGAATTTTCTTTTAGATGTTGTGAATTGTAGAAATTTTATGGAGACCATGAAAATATACATTTAATAAAAATAGGAGCAGTTTCTGAAATGAGATTGAAACTTAATCACCAGAAACATGTTACTGGCTAATACTACTAAAATCACTGCTTGTGGATCTTTGGTCACTTTTTGGTGTAACTAGCATTTCAGTTAAATGAAAGCCTATGCATTTTAGTCAAATTAAGTCATTGTTTTCTTGCTTGTTTATGGTTCTTAATGATATATTCATCTAAATTGAGTGTACAATCTAGATTGAGAAATACACAAGGTTAGTTCAACTGAATTTTTTTTCTCTCTGAAACAGATGAGCTTTGATCCAAACCTTCTCCACAACAATGGCCACAACGGGTACCCCAATGGTACTTCGGCAGCACTGCGTGAAACTGGGGTTATTGAAAAACTGCTGACCTCTTATGGATTTATTCAGTGTTCAGAACGTCAAGCTAGACTTTTCTTCCACTGTTCACAGTACAATGGCAACCTGCAGGAGCTAAAAGTAGGAGGTAATCTCATCAGTAATCTATCAACTCTTACATTCTATTCACAATATTTATAGCCCTTATTTTCCTAAGCATCGTTGATATAGGAGTTAGAGGGCGATGGCAGATTCTTGGTTAGGTTGGATCTGTTTGTAACTTCAAGGAGGTACAAGTTTCATAGTAGATGGTTGAGATTGGATTTACTTGGGAGATACAGTAACATTTTCCTTTTTATAGTTAATTCCCCAATGGTTACAAAGTGAAAATTGCTTTTTAAAAAGGTTATTGTTGGGGCAGCTAGGAGGCTCAGTGATAGAGCACCAGCCCTGAAGTCAGGAGGACCTGAGTTCAAATACAGCCTCAGACCAAACACTTGACACTTACTAACTGTGTGACCTTGGGCAAGTCACATAGCCCCAATTGCCTAAAAAAAAAGAAAGGGGAAAAAAAAAAGCAAAAAGGTATTGTTAGAAGGAATATTTTAAGTGATTTTGATGTGAAATAAATATCCTGCCCTGTGTATGAATTCATTTTTCTTGTTTGTCCATCCTGCCTGCATATTTCCAAAAAATGACTCACAAATTAAGCCCTTTTGGTTCTTTTTAGGATTAAGGAAAAAACTGCCTTTACAAAACAATTGCCCTTGAGAAAAGTCAAAATAGTATATGCCATGAGGCATCTTTATTCCCTCTGAGATAGTAAGAAAATTGCATTTAGCTGGGACTTTTGTGCTAGAAGTAAGCAAACTTGAAAAAAAACATTCTTCTTTTATTGTAGATGATGTTGAATTTGAAGTATCATCTGACCGGCGGACTGGAAAACCTATTGCTGTTAAATTGGTGAAGATTAAACCAGAAATCCTACCAGAAGAACGAATTAATGGACAAGTTAGTGGCTTGATTCTATGTGTGTTGTATGTGTGTGTGTGTGTTTCCTTCTTAATGGAAAACTGGAAGGACCCCACCCCACCCCCCACTTTTGTATGCAAGAGAGCTGTATAATTATTGAAATCATCAGTGTTTCTTGACCTCTGTTTGGCCAAAAAAAAAAAAAAAAACCAAAACAAAACCAACCAATCTCGTTAAGGCTCAGTTTGGGTTTTTGCTTAACCCTCAAACTGTAAGCTTGAAACTTTGCAGCATAACATCCTCTTGTGGATCATATTAAGATGCATCCCTGCATATAGTGTAGAGGCAATTAAGATTCCGTTTGTGTTGCACAGTGCTGCTCCTGAAATGATTAGCAATGGAATTTTTTTTTTTTTGACTGGTAGGTTGTGTGCGCTGTTCCTCACAACTTAGAGAGTAAATCTCCAGCTGCCCCGGGTCAGAGTCCAACAGGGAGTGTATGCTACGAACGTAATGGGGTAATCTTGTGTATTTTTCTTAAACTTTTGCTTGATCCACCAATATGATCTATAAGAATATTTTTTAAATTCAAAGTAGAAAATTTAAGCTGCAGTTGTTCAAATTAGTTTTAAATTTTGTTTCTCAAAGGTTTCAAGTGCGATAATCAGAAATAAACAAAACTTCCAATCTCTTAATTTGCCCAAATGTTCCCTTCCAAAAATCTTATGAAATACTTCCTAATCAAAAATTTTTTTGTTGTTGAATCATAATTCACATTAGCCACTAACTCCAGTAGTAGTAGTATGTCTGTCTCACATAAATTTTTTTCCTTTTTTAACTACATTTATTTTCTGGGCAAATGCTTCCAAATGTGTTTAAACTTTTTGGAGTTTGACTGCTGCTCAGCTTTAGACTCAAGAAAGCCTTTGACACCTGGAGACAATGTGTTTTTATGTGAAGAAAGCGCTTTGCTTTTTTTTTTTTTTTTTTTGTCATCATACCTAAAGAAACTTGGCTTAAATGTGCCAGTGTTTTAAGTGTTTAAGAAAGTCTATGTACAGCGCATCTGTAGCACACAAATATGGTCATACAAGTGTGTTCATTCACAGGAAGTGTTTTATCTGACTTACACCCCTGAAGACGTGGAAGGGAATGCTCAGCTGGAAACCGGAGATAAAATAAATTTTATAATTGACACAAATAAACAGTAAGTTTCTCTTGAATATTTTCCCATTATGTAATGCTTTATTAAGTTTTTCTACATCGAAGAAAATTTCTAAAATTTAAAGTGATTTGAATTTTCAGCTTATGGCTCTAGCGTAGTCTCTTAAGTTGTCCTTTGCAAGACCTTTAAATTTATAAAGTGAAACAAGTTATTTCCAGAGTGCCTCAAGTGATGCTGCCTTGTTGGAAAACAGTGTTTCTTATTTAACCTATTTCATTACATCTGATCCAGGCTTAGGAAAATTCTGGGAAAGGTATCAACCCCGTCCTTGTCATTTTCCGTATGTGTCTGGCTACCCCACCAACACAAAGGTTGTCAAGTGGAGAGGGAACAATAAAATTCTTTGTAACATTGATAAGACTAGTTTCTACTCCCTGTTCTATAAAATAAAAAGAAAATAAATCAGATGCATTCCTGGAGTCATCCTTTCCCGACTTCAGCTCCTTAGTTAGTTTTTATTTAATCAAATAATGATTGGATAGATAGCATTTTCAAAACTTTATTAATCTTACCTATTGCTTTTTAAAAGTGTGTTTGTCGCTCCAATTCAGATCATATCTTGAAAGAAGCCAGCTAAGAGGGACATATTTTAAAGAGATATTTGCAAAATAGGAGATTCATGTTTAGCATTCACCTTTTGATCATGTGGCTTGTACCAGCCCAATATTTACAGCTTAGAAATTTGGAGTAGTTTCTTCTTAGATGCGGTAATACATATGGGGTTAGCTGTTAAATGCTTTGTGGTTATTTTGACTTGTCAACCTCTTTGAAACCTCAGAGATTTTATTTTACATTGTTCCTCTTATTTCATGCTATTGTCATATTATAGGCAGTGCTGTGTTTTAGCTCCTCCTTTATTCTTTTTCCCCCACCTACTTCCTCTCTAGTACTGGTGCTGTAAGTGCTCGTAATATTATGCTGTTGAAAAAGAAGCAAGCTCGCTGTCAAGGAGTAGTTTGTGCCATGAAGGTAAGTAGAGTAGAGAAATCAGGAAAATTATGTTGGTCTTGAAATTTACTTGCTTTTTCACTTTTTTTAAAAAAGTCTGCTTCCTTTATTCTCCCCCAGCCTCCCCATTGTAAATGTGTTTTTTACTATTATTTTAAAAGTTTAATATGAAAAAGAATCAAACATTTTTATTTTAGAGTTTGAAGGGAACCTTGAAAGACCATTCAGTCCAGCCTCTTGTTATACAACTGATGAAACTAAAATCTGAGGATTGTGATTGACCCAGAGTCAGTAGCTAGTTACTGGTATACCCAAAATTAAAACTCAACTGTTCTCACTTCCTTCTTCAGTGCTCCTCAGTTATATAATAAAAACATCTGTATTGCCTATATCATGAACTGATTTCATTTTCTTGAGTTCTTAGGTAGATTGCAGGGAGCATGTGAAATTGATTTAAACCTCTCACTACTAAACCTAAATGTAGCATTTTCTTTCCATTAAAAATTTCTTTTGGAGGGGGAAAAAGTATCAGAGATCCATATGTTATTACCAGAGTGCCAGAGCGGGTCCTTGATGCAGAAAAGGTTAAGAACCTCCATCTTGCGTCTTTAACTTGAATCTTGTCTAGCAAAAGCAAAATCAAAAAAGAGATAAGTGCTGACTAGGTGCTACTTTCTTGGAAAATGGGCCTTTCCAGAATTGATTATCCATTTGATTGGTAGCACGTATATCAAACTTTATGCCAAAATGCAAAATATTTATATTCTAATGGTGTTTTTATGGAAAGGATTCTTCCTTTTTAAATCAACAACATAAAGTTCTAAAAGAACTAATGATCATAAAGTACTGAGTTTCTTTGTAAATAATATTCCTAACTATTGTGCATTTCATTTTAGGAAGCATTTGGCTTTATTGAAAGGGGTGATGTTGTAAAGGAGATATTCTTTCACTATAGTGAATTTAAGGGTGACCTAGAAGCCTTACAGCCTGGAGATGACGTGGAATTCACAATCAAAGACAGAAATGTAAGACAATCCATTTAAATTCCAGTCTCTTAATAGTAGTTCTCATTGTTTCTTAGGAAATATTTACGGTATGGGCTTTTCTTTTGTAATTATAGGGTAAAGAAGTTGCAACAGATGTCAGACTACTGCCTCAAGGAACAGTTATTTTTGAAGATATCAGCATTGAACATTTTGATGGAACTGTAACCAAAGTTATTCCAAAAGTACCTAATAAAAACCAGGTAAACAGTTTTTTTGCATTTAATAAGTATTGCTTTTTTAGTTCTACCTGATGATGTCAGACATTTTAAATTCAGTAAAGTGGTGATTGAAAGTCCACTGCTACGCCTGAACAATTCTAGTACCACCCTCTAAAAACTTACAGGAAATGTATTGTTGAATCAAATTTAGCACTATACCAATAATCTTCTGGTACTTTCAGAAGAACAATTCGAACTATTTTACACCAGTTCAGTTTGCTCAAAAAGGAGGAATTAGATGCTAACTTAAGAATTATTTGGATTTTTTTCCCCCCCTCTAAAGTTGGGTAATAATGAGAAAGGTAGAAAAACACTAGTAATAATGTTACTATTCATGCAGTATTTGAATGTTTGCATGGTGGAGAGATGTGTGTGCACATATACTTACACATTTATATGTCTCACTACACCTCCATGATGTAGGTTTGCAGGTAAAATTATTTTTCATATTTAGCAGATTAGGAAACAGGTCCTGAGAAGTCATGACTTGCTAATAGTTACATAATTAGTAAATATCTGAAGGATTCAAATCTAGTTCTTTCTGGCTCTTATCTAGCTCTCTTCTATTTCATGCTTCTAAAACATGGTCACAGAACTCTTCCTTGAAAAAAATGAATTGATTTAATTAACATACTTTTCCAGGTTGTGTTACTTATTTAGGAAATAGGAGACAGGAGACTATTGAAGTTGCTTGAGAAAAATGCTTAGGTGTCTGGTAAAAATTTGCAATTGTGTTGTGGTTACAGACAAGAAACATAAAGAAACAGTCAAAATAAAAGGGCAGTTTGTTTCAGATTATCTTGTTCTGCATCATTCTTTTATGGTGAAGAGAATCTGCAGTTTAAGATATTTTCTTCTCTTCAGAATGATCCATTGCCTGGACGCATCAAAGTAGATTTTGTGATTCCTAAAGAACTTCCTTTTGGAGACAAAGATACAAAATCCAAGGTGACTCTGCTGGAAGGTGACCATGTTAGGTTTAATATTTCAACAGACCGACGTGACAAATTAGAACGAGCAACCAACATAGAAGTTCTCACCAATACGTTTCAGTGCACTAATGAAACCAGAGAAATGGCAAGTTGTATTTCTTCTTAAATTTTTGAGTGTTGTCTGCTAATCTGAAAATGATACCGAGACTCGTTGTCAAACCAATTCTTGGAAATTGGTGATGACATTAAGATTTGTGTGGAAAATTACTTTTGTCTTTGAGATATCTTTCAAATACAGTAGAACTAAAGTTGGGGTTAATGCAGGTTCCTTCTAGCTTTTTAATTTCTTTCATTCCAGTGCTGGTTCTTGGGCACAAGATTAATTACTTGCTTCCCAACCTGTTATAATGAAGTTTAGTAAAGTAAGTAATAGAGTTAATTTATGTATCTTTAGTTGAATGTGATTTAACAATGCATCTGACTTCCTGTAGTAGTCAGTTACTATAAAGTTATTCAACTATAGTAATTATTTAGTGATGGACCCAGGTACCATTTTCTCTGAAATGTGTTTTATAAGAAATGTAATGTTTTCTCAAAACTTGTTATTCCTTTTAATTCGTTGGGGATTTGATCACATTGCACAAACTTTTTAAGGAGGTGGCAGGGACTAGATTTGATTTCTTTGGTAAAGGGAATTTGTGAGAAAACTTCCAGACCAAAGCAAGTCTTTGTTGATCTGCTTTATACCTTATTGCCTTAGTTGCCTAGTACTCTGAGAGGTTAAGTAACTACCAGGGTTAGAGACGGTTGAATCCAAGTCTTCCTGAGTCCAAGGCCAACTCTTTATCCACTAGATATTTCACTGAAAAAATTGAGCGTATTCACAAAGATCTCCCTCTTCTCCCCTGTTCCTTGTCTTACGTCATTCAGATGATTTCTGTCACTATCTCCTTCACTCATTTCTTATGAAGGGCTTTCTTTGCTCTTTGGCCTATCCCTGTCCATGCATAAGTGATCCTATCCTGTCTCCTACAACAGACTGCTCTATCATCTGTACTTTAGCAGTAATCTTTAATCACTCCCTGTCTGCTGGCTGTTCCTCTACTGTCTGCAAACATGCCCGTGTCTCTCCCATTCTCAAAAAACCTTCACTTGACCCAACCATCCCTGCTAGCTATCATCCTGTATCTCTCCTCCCTTTTATGGCTAAAATCCTTGAGAAAATCATCAAATTAGGTGCCTCTACCTCCTTTCCTCTCAGTTTCTTTTTAACTTGTGACTTCCAGCCCTTCATGAAATTGAAATTGCTATCACCAAAGTCATTAATGATCTCTTAATGGCCAAACCTAATGGACTTTTCTCAATCCTCATTCCCCTTGACCTTTCTACAGCCTTTGACACTATGGATCACCATCTTCTCCTTGATATTCCCCTCTCTTTTAGGATTTCATGACACTGCTTCATTTTAGTTCTCCTATTTGTCTGACCTGTCCTCAGTTTCCTTTGCAGAATCTCTTGTCTAGTTCATGCTCATTAATCATGGAGGTACCTCAAGGTTCTGTCCTGGGTCCTCTTTTCTTCTTCCTCTATACTGTTTTGCTTGGTGTTATCGTTAGCTCCCGTGGATTTAATTATCATCTCTTTGCCGAATGTTCTCAGACCTATTTATCCAGCCCTAACCTCTAACTTGACTTCTGGTTTCATATCTCCATCTATTGGATATCTCAAACTGGATGTCCTGTGGACATCTTGAATTCAGCACTTCCAAAACGGAATTCATTATCTTTCCCCTTGAACCCTCCCCTTTTCTGTACTTTTCTGTTATTGTAGAGGGTATCACAATCCTTCCAGTCCACAGCATCCCAACCTCCTTGATATACTCTTCTCTCTGGATTTTTGCGATACTGCCCTCTCCTGGACCTCCTACCTTTCTGACTACTCCTTCTAAGTCCCCCTTGCCTCATCCTCTTCAGTGTTACCCTGCTGACAATGAGGTCCCCCAAGGCTTTGTATTGGGCCTTCTCCCTCTGTACTATTTCACTTGATCTCTTTAGCTTTTATGAGTTCAAGTGCTTTTCTCTATCCAGATGACAAGATCTGCTTGTCCAGCCCTAATTTGTCTGCTGACCTCCATTCTTCATCTCTGCCTTTCTAGATTCAACATGTCTAGAACTAAGTTTACTATCTCTCCCCTCCAAACTTCCTTCTATTACTTTCAAGGATGTCACCACCCTTTTGGTCACCCAGACTTGCAACTTTGATGTCATCCTCATCACCTCACTTTCATCCATTCCCTCCCGACACCACTCCCACGTCCAGTCAGTAGGCAACCCCTATTTGTTTACTTATGCCTTTACAAAATCTTCTCTCCTTTGATTTGGCCATCACTCTGATGAAGCTTTCGTCACCTCGTGCCTGGATTATTGAAATACCTGCTGGCATGTCTGCCTTTCCCCATTCCAGTGAACTCCAGTGACTCCCTGTTACCTCCAATATAAAATCTAAAATCCTTGGTTTGGCTTTATCTTATTCTCTTCCATGTGCTCTGATCCAGTAACACTGACCTCCTTGCTGTTCCATGCACATGACACTCATCTCCCTACTTGAGCATTTTCAAAGGCATCCTTCAAGACTCAGCTGAAGTCTTATCTTCTTCAAATAGCCTTTCCTAATCCTTCTTAACTTTAGGGCCTTCCTTCTAAGGTTACCCCCAGTTTATCTGTCTGTAGCTTATTTGTACATATTTGTTTGCCTGTGGTCCTCCCCCATTAGTCTGTGAGCTTCTTGAGAGCAGGGACTATTTTTTGCCTTTCTTTGTATCCTCAGGGCGTAGCCCAGTGCCTGGCATATAATAGGATCTTAATAAATGCCAGGCTGACTGAGTGTCATTACCCTACTTCTGTGTAATACATTTTTTGAGTATTTGTAAAGGAAAAGAACTAGATTGTAACTATAGTACTACAAGTATAATGAGGATAGAAGCTTAGATATTTCCTGATATTAGGCTTTTAAAATTGTTAAGATACAAATGTTAATTACATGTAACCAGCTTATATGATATATAATTGCCAAAGAGATGAATTTCAAAGGGGGGAAAAAACCTGTTAAGAGGGTGAGAGGTTTTCTCTTTTGAAAGAAATAGAGTTGGGAATGTGTGTATATAGTGCTCTAAAGTTTTCACTACAGCTTAGTTGGTCAATTTAAATTTGTATCTGATTCTACAGAGTTCCTATGTAACAGGATAACTCTTCTTCATTGTTGTTTTAGTAAATAACTTTTTATGTAACATTTAAGTTTTACAGAATGCTTTATATTCCATAACTCATTTGAGCCCTTTGACAACCTCGAGAATTACAGAAAATATCCTCATCCTACTGTTATGAGAATAGGCTAACAGTAGTTAAGTGACTTAGGCCTGAACATTCAACTAGTAAGTAACAGAAGTTGGGTTTGAACTGGAGCTTTTTCTGACTCCCAAGGTCCAACACTCTTTCTGTTACATCTGATTCTGCCTCATTAAACCACCTGACATTGTCACCCATTCTTTCCTCCGCTCTCTCATTCAGAGTTGGCCCTTCTCACCAAGGATAATCTCTCCCCCACCCCCATTATTTCTTTTAACCTGTTCTTTCCTGTCTCCTCCAGATGCTCCCACCATCACTCCCTCCACCCCCAGTTTTAAGTCTCTTCCTATCTATTGGGTTATTCGTTTCTGTTAACAGTGATGCCCAGGTCTCCTTCATTCTTAAACCCTGATTGGACCTTACCATACCTTTAATATTATCTTTTATCTCTCTTTTTTATAAACAAACTCTTGAAAACACCTCTATTTCTTGTTTTCCAGTCCTTTGTAAACTGGCTTCCTTACTTCATCTCTTAACTGAAACTACTCCTGACAAAATTATTTAATGATTTCTTAATTGCCAGTATAATGGCCTCATTTTTCTTGACCTCAGCAGCTTTTGTGGAACTCCGTCTTCTGAAAAATGTCTCCAATCCGGGTTTTTGTGATAATTGTTTTCCCTTGGTTCTTCTGAACACTAGTAAGTCTCTTTTTTCTGGATCATCCATATGAATGCTAACTGGCTGTACCCCCACCAGTCTGTTTTGAGCTCTTTTTTTACATTCTCTGGAGACCTCCTAAGCTCCCATGGGTTCAGTTATGATCTCTGAACAGATGTTTCTCGGGTCTGTATATTCAGGCCTACCTTCTTTCTCATATCTCCAGTTGCCTATTAGGTATTATAAATGAGGTGTCCCATAGGTATCTCAAACTCAACATGTTCACGATAAAGCTCTTCCCCCCACCCCATTGAAAAAAAAAAACAAAAAACCTCAAACCATTTATCTTCTTCTGAACTTCTCTGTTTCTGTTGAGGGCAACACCGTTTTCCAGGCAACACAGTTTACAACATTGGGTTCATCCTTGACTCTTCGCTCTTCTTCATCCTCCACTACACGTCAAATCAGTTGCCAAGTTTACCTTCTTATTTTGCAGATACTTCTTCTCTACATTCACACTTAAATCCTAGTGAAGACCTGCATCATCTCTCATCTGAACTATTTCAAACAGTTTCTAATTGATCTTCTTGCCTCAGTTCTCCCAACTACAATCCATCTTTAACTTAGCTACTGATCTGATAGATTCCTGAAGGAATGACCACGTTACTCTATTGATTCCTTAATACAGCTGTGATCAAATACAAAACTTGTCTGTCTGTGGAAGCCCTTCATAAACTCCCCTCCAGGCTACCTTTCTAAGCTTCTTACACATTATTCTTCAGTCCAGTTAAACTGATATTCTTGCTGTTTCCTATTTATAGCATCCCATCTCTCCTCTCAGTGCCCTTTGTACAAATGATCCCTATGCCTGACATGCACTTCCTCCTCATTTTAGCTTCTCGCAATCTTTTGTTTCCTTCAGAGTTCAGCTTCAATGCCACCTCCTATATGAGGCCTTTCCTGATCCTTACCCCCAGCTGTTAGTCCCTCCTTCCCAAAATTACCTTGTATTTTGTTTGTATTTTTTGTCCTTATGTCTTCTGATAAAAATAGGACAGTAACTTTATTTTGTCTAGCACTTGGTACATAGTAGGAATTAATTGAATCACCACCTGGCCCTGACTTGCGTGTTTGTGTTCTAGGGTGTGATTGCTGCCATGAGAGATGGTTTTGGGTTTATCAAGTGTGTGGATCGTGATGCCCGCATGTTCTTTCACTTCAGTGAAATTCTGGATGGGAACCAGCTCCATATTTCGGATGAAGTAGAGTTTACTGTGGTTCCTGTGAGTAATGGAGTTTTTTTGAGAAAAGTATGAGGGTTTTGTTTTTTTTAAACATGCCTTTAAAAAAGTTTTTATTTAAATAAAATGAACCCAAAAAAACTTTCTTGTGTTGTAGGATATGCTGTCTGCCCAAAGAAATCATGCTATTCGGATTAAAAAGCTTCCTAAGGGCACGGTTTCATTCCATACCCATTCAGATCACCGCTTTGTTGGCACGGTAGAGAAAGAGGCCACTTTTGCCAATCCCAAAACCACTAGTCCAAATAAAGGCAAAGAAAAGGTAACTGACACTTGGAGAGAATGTTCTTATAAATATAAAGAAAATACGCACATCTTTTCTAAATAATGTCATATTAAGTAAAACAACAAAAGTACAATGTGATACTGTAATATTGAATTGTTTATTCCTAATATTTTAAACAGTCTATTATTCATTTCCACTTTGGTGGTTTTTCAGGTGGGTTTTGAAATTTTAGATTTTTGGATTGATAGTGTGATACTGTAATATTGAATTGTTCTTAATGTTTTTAATAGAGTCTTATTAATTTACACATTGGAGATTTTTCAAGTGGGTTTTGAAATTTCAGATTTTTGGATTGATGTAGATCTGATTAGTTCTTAGCTGACAAAATGAAGTAATTCTTGGGGAAAATATTTTAAGTAGTTATAATAGAAACCTCTTTAATTCAGAAATAAATTGTAATCAAGCTTTTGTACTTTCTCTTTAGCGCTGCTCTGGCTACTGTGTTTAAATTCTCAAACATTAACATTTAATTTTGGCATGTTAATCAAGAGATAATTTAATGTGCACTTACTATAAGTTTTAAACCACTCTAGGTGCTGTAGGAAAGCTCTTGAAGTTTCTGAACTGTCTACTATTTGGGAAAGGCAAGGTTAAATATATTTTATTATATTATATGTTGTCATTTTATATATTATTATAAATATATTTTAAATTACAACACAGAGTACGATCACTTCCTTTCTTAGACTGCCTAGGTAATCAAAGACTATTGAATAAATGAGTTGTACAAACAGTAATTACTGTCATTCAGAGGAGAGATCACCAAGGGTTGCCTTGCCTTTCTTCTGTTGGTGTGCTAAGCTGTATAAATTTTACTTATCCACAAAATTCATATTTTAGCACTGCTTCATGGCCTTAGATGTTAACCCTTGGATCTTGCGATGTGGCAGCAGGGCAGCAGAGCACCAGCTCTAACATAATTCTGCCTAGCTGTACAGGATTTGAATCTAGGCTGCTGTCCAAGCACATCCCAGCAAGGTAGAGAGAGGCTTATCCTCCTGAGTCCTAAGTGATGCATTTTGTAGTGCTCTTGTTACACACAGGGAAATATAAAATGGTCCTGAGTCCTTTGTGGACCCCTTTCTTCCTTATTGATCCTGGAAATCGGGGGCCAGATAGTGCTAAAGGTCATGCAGTTTTTAAGTTTATCTTCAAATAGTAATCTACTGGTAATCTGAAAATGAGACTTTGCTAAAAAATTGGTACACCACTCAAGGAAATGAACTATATTGACATTCTTAATATAAAGGACATAGGTTCTCCTCAGGCAAATAAAGGAAATAGTGAAGTTGGCTTTCTGATGTACCTAAGGACATCTTTGCTTTTAGTGCCTTATGTTGAACATAAGCAGATATCATCATAGAAATATGTGAAGCCTGTGTGCTAATTATCTTTTGCAGATCATGAAGGAATTAAAGAAATTTTAATATGAATCTAACAGAGTCTTACAAGCCATCTCGGTCAGCATGTATCTTGATAGAACAACCCTACTCTCAGTTCAAGAGTTGACACAGGAAAGGACTGTGAAAAATGTGTTGGAAAAAAGGCTTGGGACTTACCAGTGGAATAAATGAAAAACCAAAGGCTTGTGAATTATTCAGATCATTCACACCTGTATGTTATGAATACTTCCTTAAGGAAGCTCCTAGATTTTGCAAGCATCAGAAATCATTTCCTTACCTCCTTTCCCTTTCCTAAGGGGGGCGGAATGAAATTGACTGTGTCAATAGACAGGAAACTGATTATCAGTGTGAGAGTTCATTTCTGAATGCCATTGTGCATTTACATCATTAACTAATCAGGACCAGAGGTTCAGATCATTGTCAAATTAGAGGGATAAAAATGAGAAGGTACTATGTGCCAGTAGTGTACTCCCAGTGTGACCTATTTAAACAAGACTTTTATCCTAGAAAATGAATATAAGACTTTAATTTGATCACCACTTCTTAGGGAAGTTGTACTGATGTTTGTCACTGGCCAAAAGAATTCTGAAACACCATGAACCATTAAATACCTGACCTCTTCATGAAAATACATAACTAATAAATGCAACATTAATTTAGAATATAAATTTGTTTGCCGAACATTTCAAAGGAAAATGATGGGAAAATAAGCCAAGAAGTGGATAGAACAACCAGACTACAGAGTGTTTGATGTGAGACCCAGTTATCCCATATTATCCCCAAAACATTTGCAGGTGAAACTGGAAGGACAGCAAATAGGCTTTACCAGCATCTCTACACTGACCATAGAACCCTTTCTTCGGGGTTATCAGTAGGAGTACTGTGCCTATGCCTGACAGGAGCCAGGCATCCGAGACTGGTCTCTAAAGAGTTTTGCCAGTATGATGAAGACATCCTACACACTCCTCAGATGGACACAAGATTTTATTGAAAACAAGACATGACAAGTTTTTTACAAGAACACATTGAGACCTGGACCACTGCAGAGTCACCTCCTTAGTGAGTCACTTCCCAACACATTCCATAAGGAAAAAAGAAGGGATGAAGAATGTTGTCCATTGTTTCTTAGGCTGGCAATGCAGGTGGATGAAGAACTGAGCCCAGAATTTAAGAATAACTGGATTACGTTTAGGTAGTTGTATAGCACAGTGATCCCAGTATGCTCCCTAAACCCAACTTTTTAACACCACTTTCCTGGTAATGCCGTATGCCGGTCAACCCTTAAATACTATTGTCTCAGAAGAATCCAAACTGGAAGTGTGTCAGAGCATGGGAAGATGATTATACATGTTAGTAAACTACCAAGAATAACTTACAGAATCACAGAATGAAAGAATTTCAGTGTTGGGATACCAGTGGTCATCTAATCCAATCCATACCCGAAACAGAATCTTTTTCTACCATGTGATACTGTTGACTAATTTATCTTGCAGTCCATTAAAACTCTCAAATCTTTTTGAAATAAGTTGTCATCTAGTCATGCTTCCCTCATGTTGTATTGGTGATGTTGATTTTGGAGGACTGTACTGTAAGACCTTGCATTTAACCCTATTAAATTCCATCTTAAATGATTTGTTCCCATGTTTTTAGATTGTCAAGCTCTTTCAGGATTTTGATTATCAACTAGTGTGTGTCTTCCCAGTTTTGTATCATCAGCAGACCCAATAAACATGTCACCTGTGTCTTTATCCAAGTCACTGATGTAAATGTTAAACAGCACAGGGACATAAACATATTTCTAGGGTACTCCTCTGGAGACCTGCTTCTAAGTAGATTTTGAACTAATAATTACTCTTTGGGTCCAGCCATTCAGCCAGCTCTGAGTAACACTTCTCTCCATCTTTTCCATGAGAATTACAGGACTTTATTTAAATGCTTGGTTAAAATCTAGGTAAATTATATCAACATTCCCCTGTTCCCCCAGTTATGAACCTTATAAAAAAAAAGGGGGGGACATGAGGTTTGTCTGGCATGACATTGTTACTGGCTTTTTTTTTATCATTGCTCTTTTTTCTGGATATTCACTAATCATCCCTTTAATGGTATGTTCGGGAATTTTACCGAGGAGTGTTAGCCTTCCAGAGCTATAAGCAATCTATTTGGATATGAGAACTAGCATAATATACATTATAAAGGATGTGTATTTACAGAAAGAGAGATAGACCAGTCATGTAGCAAGAATGAGACATAGAAGGTGATCTTAATGTTATACTGATATCAACAAAAATACTAAAAGACCTGAAAAAAAGATTTCAGTTCTTCGGTAGATCCTTTATGGAGCTCTTGTGAAAGTGCATGAATTATAATTGCTTAGGATGAGAGAAGTTGGATGCGTTGCCATTTGTACTCTAGGGTGCCATATTTATGTGGCTGATACGGGTCTATGAAGTGTTAACTTGTATATTTCTTAGTCTGTGTTTTAAGCTACTAAAAAGTATATTTCACAGTGCCCAATAAATGTTGTAAATGAGTAGTACCAAATATTTTGTGGGGAAAATATGACTTGAACTAGGCCTTGAAGAATACTAATCATTAGGTAAAGAGGAATGGGAAGGGCTTTCCAGTTTTGGAGTAGAGATAGTGGTGACAGTGTGAGCATGTTTAGTTTTTAAAAACTTTCTTCCTAATTAGCAAAATGTGAGATAGAATATCCTGCTACTGAAAGGACCACATTAGAATTGATTTAGTACTCAGCCTGTTTGTAAACAAGATTTCTCCTACCCAGATGGATGACAATCCTCTTTAAAGGACTCCCTACTTGGAGAGAAATATGGAGCCAGACTTCTCATTTTCCTATAGTCTGTCAATAATTTTTTCCCCATTGGTACCTTGCAAACCTCACCATGGCCCTTTTTGTTTTAGGAGGCTGAAGATGGAATTATTGTGTATGATGACTGTGGGGTGAAACTGACCATTGCATATCAAGCCAAGGACCTGGAAGGCTCCACTCCTCCTCAGATAGGAGATAAGGCAAAGTCATCTTTACTTTTTTAAGGGATGAAGTCAATACCAAGAATGTTTAAAAAAAAAAAAAATCATCTTGTTACTCATGAAACATTTGTAAAGTGAAAAGGTTCCTTTTTTTATAGTCCCAAGTTTTCATTTGGCTTTGTTGTAAAAACTATATTTCCCAGACTTCTAGCAAAAGGCTGGTGAATGATACCATCTTATAAAACATATAAGTGGGTGTGGCTGGTCTGGGCACTTCCTTGAATGGATGTTCCAACAGAAACTCACCAATTAGAGGAGGGAGCTTCAGGGGCAGAGGTGTACCTCTCTGAGTGTGAAGGCAGCTGGGATTAGAGTGCTGGCTATTAGAAAGAAATAAGCAAGGGGACGATTGATTTGAAAGTGATGGCCACTTAGTGGCAAAATTTCGTTCAAGTCAAGATAAACTGGTTTTATTTCAACCAAGTACATTTAATGTAAGAGACCAGTTTAGCTTTAAAATAAGGAGCTAAGCCAGGTGCTGTGAGAGAGCCACACTTACAATGTACTGACCATAAGTTTCCCTATCTCTGGGAACGGCCCTTCCTTTGCCTGTCATGCACGAGTGCTGTTTGGTTGGTTTGATTGTTCCTACTTGCACAAACTGTGCTACTGAAAGTCTGTATTCTTAACAATATAGTAGAATAAGCTCCTAAGTTAAAAGTTGTACTTAGAGATCACTTGGAACTCTTGGTGTCCAGGAATAAATGGCAGAATACTTTGACATCTTAAGTACTATTAAAGGCATATACAGAAGTAAAGGATCTAAGGGGTCCTTGAGTCCTCAGAGGCACACAGACTTTGAATGATGCTGAAGGTGCTCAGCTGGGGTCTGTCCAGTGACGATCATTCCTCTGGGGAAGGTACATGATGAAAATGATGTGCATGGTCAGAGGCCTTAATAAATCACATCAAAAGTACAGTCAGAGAGGGGAAGTCATAATGTAAGACAAAACTAAAATACTGTGCTTTAGGAGAAACAGGAATGTTAGTTTGGAGGGAAGTTTCCTTGACAACACAGTGACAGAATAGTGAATACAACCTTTGGAACATGCAAACAGAGCTCACCTTATGTTGAGGGGAATTGGGTGTGTCAAAAATGATTCATGAACATCCTTGTTTTTCACAGGTTGAATTTAGTGTAAGCGAAACAAAGAGGACTGGTCAGCAGACAGCAACTTGTGTCCGACTTTTAGGTCGTAACTCCAATGCCAAGAGGCTCTTGGGTTATGTGGCAACCCTGAAGGATAATTTTGGATTTATTGAAACAGCCAATCATGATAAGGAAATCTTTTTCCATTACAGGTAAATAGTTCCTTTCATCATGTTAGAACTTAAAGGGGTCTTAGAGATTATCTAATTCTCCATATATGACTCTTTGCCTTGGAATAAGAACCACATTTTTTATTATTAAACGCTTCGTTAATTTAAGGACTATATAAATGTCACGATAAAGCAGTCCTGTTGAGTTACGTGATGGCTTGTATGGACCTGGAGAGGTGGTACAGGTAGACAAATGTCTCCCCTCCTATGAGGGATGTTTGTGGTTGAGACTAATTCAGAATGTCATTTCCTCCCCAACAGTGAGTTCTCTGGTGATGTCGATAGCCTGGAACTGGGGGACATGGTCGAATACAGCTTGTCAAAAGGCAAAGGCAACAAAGTCAGTGCGGAAAAGGTGAACAAAACACACTCAGGTAATGATTGTGTGACTGTTGCTCAGCTATTGGTTTGGGTAGATTCAAAAGGCAAATAAGCACTTTGTTGTTTCTGGTTTTAGGGCACTTTTAAGATCATTTTGACTCTTTAAAAACAACTCCAAACCACTTTATCTAGGGAAAGCTTCAGGAATTCTACTAGAAAATGACGGTTTTAGTTCTGTGGTTAATCTTATGATATTCCTTAGTGACCCAGGCCAGTAACTGTTTTCTGGAACACAAGGACCTTTCATCTCACTATTGGTTTCCCTTTTCATGTAAGCCTTTTTAATAGTAAATGTGCAGAGCAAAATTATTCCTCCACTAAAGGCTTTTGCGGTAACTTAAGTTACTTGATAAAATATACAAACTAAATTACCTTTGGATTGTGGGGAGCAGAGAATTCTGCTCTTTAAGAATATGTGCATGACAGGCAGATGTGTAATTTCATGAAGATGGGAACGTCCCTCTGTCTGTGTATATCTGTAACTCTCACTTCAGCAGCTCATCTGTGATTTGGTCTTTAAACAAGTACCTGGGGCATTGACTGGTAAAATGCCTTAGCATTGGTCCCACATCTTGTATGTGCCAGAGGCAAGGTTTTTCTGACTCCACTGCAACATAGTGATGCTTCCATGTGCATTTATAAAAAGTAACCTTGTCTTCCTTGCCTGCTGCCCCTAATTCCTTTGCCTATTGATAAATCTATTGTAATGATAGTCTTAAAGGGAAATGCCAAGCATTGTTTTTAATTCTAATTTTCTTTTCTTTTCTTTTCTTTTTTTTTTTTTGTTCCCCTAATTTTCTTGAATGAGTAAAAGCTATGCTTGGAATACTTTCTGGGTATCTTATTCTTATGCAGAAGCAGTAATGTCATTAATGTTCATTCTATATTACAGTCAGATTAATTTATCCATCAGTTGAATTGTCTTTATGAAGAATTAAGATGACTTTTGAGATTGTCTGAATTTTGAAGTAGTCAAATTAAGATGGAAACTTTCTTCTTTAGAACTTCCTTTCCCAAATAGAGCTCACCGCCCTTGTTTATTAACTCCACTTATTAGGAAATAAGTCGGTGGAGCTTTCTGGTCTGATAGGACTGTTTGTTTTGTAGTTAATGGCACAACTGAGGAAGCTGATCCAACCATCTACTCGGGTAAAGTCATCCGCCCCCTGAGGAGTGTGGATCCAACCCAGACTGAATACCAAGGCATGATTGAGATCGTGGAGGAGGGTAAGGGCTTCTCTGCCAGCACCCTTTACATGAATGGAGGGAGATTTTAAAATATTGGCAAGTTTGTGTTCATTGTAGCCATCTCAGATTTCTTCTTGTGCTGAACTGAAGAGGACGAGGGACTTGCTGCCTTGCTTAATAATCTTGTTACATCTCTGAAATGAAAGATCAGAACAGATTAGGACCTGGCTTATCTTTAATACGTTTTATTGATTCCTTACACCAAGAAACACAGGCAGACATAGTTCTGCCTGGAGGCAGATCCAGGATCTCAGCTGACCTTTTTTCCCATTTCTCTGAATTCAGCTTCCTCTTAGTCACCTTTCTGTCAGAATTGTGTACTCTCTCTTGGGTCTGCTCACACTCTGCTTTACTTCATACACATCTTCCCATATTTCTCTTACTGCACAATAATGTTCCATCACATTCGTAGAGGGTTTTTTGTCTATTCCCCGTTCGGTGGATGAACACCCATCTTGTTTTCAGTTCTTTTATTCCATGAATGTTTTGATAAATATTGCCCCTTTGTTTCTGACTTCTACTGGAATTCCTCAGTCAAAAGTTATGAACAATTCAGTCACTTTTTTTGCATACTTTATAAATTGAAATGTAAAACTGTTGGACCCCTTCCTTCACAACTCCACCAACAGTGCATTAGTGTGCCCGTCTTCCCACAGTCCTTCCAGTCTTGATTGTCCCTGCCCTTTTGCATGGAGTGAGGTGAGATCTTGAAGCTATTCTATGTTTTCTCTTACTGTTAGTGAGTTGGAGCATGGTTTCATGTTGTCATTTATAGTTTGCAAATCTTCTGAAAACTGCCTGTTTATGTACTTTGACTATTTTATCTTTTGGTGTGGCATATTGTCTTATTTTTTATTTTTTATTTCTCTTATTCCTTGTTTAGTTAAGAATTCTCCCTTTAAAAGTTATTTCAAGTTGTGACTCGACTGTTACAAGAGATGCAAAAGCCTGCGCACATTAGTGCTACATTGAAATAAGTGGCACATTGGTGCACATTCTTGGTTTATGCATATAGTAACTAGAAGCAGGTCACATAGTTTTTATTTTTATAATTATGCCATATTTTCATAGTTTTTCTGTTATCTTTAATTAAATAACCTCAATGTTGATAGCCTTTATTGATGGCACATACTCTGATAACATGTTATGATACAACTAAAGGTCCTTTATTCTTCATCTCAACATCCTAGATTCCTTGTAAGTACTCTGTCACCTAACTCAAGGCTGAAGGTCCCTGACATTCCCTCCAGTTCACCTTAGTTCCATTCTAGATCCACTGATGCCATCTGACATGTCCCTTCAGCGGTACCTGCTGCTGCTGCCAGTTGCCTACCTTATAACCTGGCTTGATTCTTCATGTACTGAAGAACCTGAGGCAACAGGACCTCTGAAATGAGGCAGTGGTTTATGAGTTAACCTTATAAACGGGGAGGTTGGGCTTGTGAGTTACAGAAGATAGACAGAAAAGACTGAGCGATATAGAATCTTGAAAGGAGAAAGGGGTTGACAAGATTGAGAGGAAGACTGCCAAGGCTACTGAGCCAGCTTCAAATACTGTTCTCACAGTGAATGACCCTGTGCACATGTCCTTTTCCATCGTGAAGTTTTCAAGAATAAAATGACTGCATACTGGTAGGGGGGAGAGCAAGGGCTATTGGATGCCTTAAGAAGGTGGAGGGTGATGGACTGAGCATAACTAACCAGTGGACTGATATTGCCAAATAGTCTCCCCCTTTTTTTTTTTCTCATTTGATATCATATCCTCTGCCCCGCCAACACACACACGCTCACTCGCGCTTGTGTACATACTTGTTTATTTAGGTTCTTTCTAGCTTTGTTTTTCCATCAAGATAGAATTGTAAGGTTGAAAAGGGACCCACTAAAGTTTTCTCAGTCTCAGCTAGACAGGGCAGAACAGAAGACATTTAGTTTAGCCTAACACGTTCCTGTTTTCTTTCATCTCTGTACAGACCAAAAAAAAAAGGTGGACAGAAAAATTTTTTTTCCGTGTGTTTGCATTTACTCTGCTTAGCAAGGCCATCTAGAGGATAATAATAAACTTAGATCTTTAAAAATGTTCTTTTACTGTTGCTGGTAAAATGCTGACAATTATCAACTCTACTTAGACTTTTGGCAGGATTTAACATTCAAGCTTAGGTTTCAGCTTCACTGTGTAAAATTCTAAAGATTCTTAGATGTTTAATATGCCAAAAGATACAACATGAGTGGCAAGTGACGCAGTTCTGAACGTTTCTCTCCTAGGGGACATGAAAGGTGAGGTCTATCCATTTGGCATTGTTGGGATGGCTAACAAAGGGGATTGCCTTCAGAAGGGGGAAAGTGTCAAATTCCAGTTGTGTGTCCTGGGTCAGAATGCACAAACAATGGCCTACAACATCACACCCCTGCGGCGGGCCACTGTGGAGTGTGTGAAGGATCAGGTAAATCTAAATTTCAATCCTTATCTGCTCTGGATTTGGAGGAACATAGTATTTCATTCAAAATGTGCTGTACTGTTTCCGCCCTGAGGTTGTGTTCTTAATGGTGGTGTGCTTTTTGTTTCAGTTTGGCTTCATTAACTATGAAGTGGGAGACAGCAAGAAACTCTTTTTCCATGTGAAGGAAGTTCAGGATGGCATTGAGCTACAGGCTGGAGATGAGGTAGAATTCTCAGTGATTCTCAATCAGCGTACTGGCAAATGCAGTGCCTGCAATGTCTGGCGTGTCTGGTGAGTGTCTCCCTTTATTAGGTCTTTACATTCAGTTAGCACTTATTAAGTTCTACTATGTACAAGACAATGTGTTCAGTACTAAAAATCCAAAAACGTAAAAAAGAATGTCTGTTCTCAAAGAGCTTAAATAGTATTAGCAGGGACAGTATGTACCTATAGAGGTATGTTGAGAATGAATACAAAGTATAGTTAAGACATTAGCATTTGGGAGATCAGAAAAGGCTTGGTATATGAGTTGTTGCTTGAGTTCCATGTTGAAGGAAGTAAGGAATTCTATGAAGTGAAGATTAGAAGAGAGTTCAGTTCAGGCAAGAAAAACGGCCATGTAAAAAGGAGTCAGGCATCAGTGCCGTATTTGAAGCAACAGAGAGAAAGTTAATGTACTGAGGGAAAGGGAGTAATGCATAACGGGTTGGAGAGAGATGTTAGGACGAAGATGTGAAGGGCTTTAAAAGCCAAACAAGTTATTAAGTGCCTACTATAGTCAGCTAAGTGGTACAGTGTATGTATAACACTGGGCCTGGAGTCAGAAAGCCTGAGTTTAAATTCATCCTCAGACACTAGCTTTATGACCCTGGGTAAATCATTTAGCCTGTTTGCTTCGGTTTCCTCATCTGTAAAATGGGAATAATAAAGGCACCTGTCTCCCAGGGTTGTTTGTAAGGCTCAAATGAGATAATAATTGTAAAGTGCTTATTAGCACATATTAAATGCTATGTAAATATTAGCTATTGTTAATAGTTGTTTATTAATATTATACACTATGCACATGTTGGGAATAGAAAGAAAGGCAAAAACCGTCCCAGCCCTCAAAGATGCTCTCAGTCTGATGGCGGAGATAACATGCAAATAACTATGTACAACATGCATATATCTACACACACACACACACAATAAACTGGAGATGAATACAGGGAGAAGACCACTAGCATCAAAGGGGGACTGGGAGAGTCTTTTTGCAGAAGATGGAATTTTAGTTGAGACTTGAAGATAGCCAGGAGGAGTTGATGAAGGAGGCATTCCAGTCATGGGGGAGAACCACCGAAAAAGCGTGCGTGGAGTTAGGAAGATGGAGCGTCAAGGCGGCGAGTGACACTGTCTCAGAGTACAGAGAGGAGAGGAGAGTGTAAGACTGGAAAGGCCAATGTTTATGAATAGAAGTTTATTTTATATTGGGGGTAATAGGGAGCCAGTATAACTTACTGAATTAGGGGAGTGACATGGCCAGATCCCTGCTCAATAAAAACCACTTTGAGAGTTGATTGGAGGATACATTAGAGTGAAGAAGAGAGAGGCACATAAGGGAGGCTGTTGCAGTAGTCTTAAGCAAGAGGTGATGAGGTCTGGAACAAGGGTAATGACCTTGTAAATAGAAGGGGACAGAACATGAGGGATGTTGTAGAGATAGGAATGGCAAGAGGCAACCAACTAGCAAAGATATATGAGCCGATAGAGAATGAAGAAGTCTACGATGAGGGTATGAATCTGAGAGCCCGGGAAAAAAGTGATATCCTCAAGAAATTAGGTAGGTTTTGGAGAGGGTTGAGTTTAAGGTCAAAGTTGAGAGCTGTTTTAAGCATTTGAGATACCCATGTGGGAAATCCAGTTCAGAATCTTTAATAATGATGTAGGGTTTCTCTTCAGGAGTGAGACCTCAGCTGAGTGTATAGATTTATGAGTCATCTGCATGGGAGTGATAGTACCTGAAGGAGCTGATGAATTCACCAGTCAGAAGATAAAGAAAAGGCAAGGGTCCCCAGAACAGCATCTTGGGGGGTCCCATATCCACAGTTGGGAAAAATCAGTATTAAGTGCTGGGTGCTGGGGATAAGACAAGGAAAACAGTCTCTATCCTTAGAAATTTGCCTTGTATTGGGAGAAGAATTCTGCTGAGGTATACAACATGTAAACAAGTAAATTGAAGAAAATTTGAGGAAGAAAAGCACTTAGGACAGTTTCTTTCAGGGGGGTGGGGGTGGGCAGGAAAGGCCTGCTGGAGAAGATGACACATGAGCTCAGCCTGGAGAGGTGGAGGTGCGTGGGGAGAGCCTGGGAGAGATGGGTACAGGATTTGAGAAACAAAAAGTTGTCCAATTGGGCTGAAATTTGGTGCATAGGGAAAGGAAAGTCATGTGAAATAAACCTGAAAAGGTAGATTGTGATGGGTCTTAAAGGCCAAGGAAAAGCGTTTTTATATCACCCAGGAGGCAATAATGTGATGGCCAATGGGGTTTAATGTCACCTGTATCCCCCACTTCTGTACCTGTTGTTAGGGGAACTGAGTTCAAAACCTAGTTTTGATACTGCCTTGGACAAAACACTTCACTTCTGGGCACTGATTTTTTCATTATTAAAATGAGGGGGTTGGATCAGATGATCTGAGTGAGGTATTTGCCAGCTCTCAGTTTAGTTTCCTATGATCCTTTACAATTCTGTAGTACATTTTAAGATGATACTGTTTATTGCCTATTTCATTTATTTTTATTTCTTCACATTACCTGTATTTCTTGTTTTTAGCCTCCAGTTATCCTTCCCTCATTGCCAACTCAATAGTCATGAGTTCATGAATCTTCTCAATATAAATAAGAATTTGATAAGTTTTTTGGTTTTTGTTTTGTTTTGTTTTTTGGTTAGGGGAGGTGCTCTTTGGATAGAGTGATAACTTGTATTTTAGCAAGAACTACCTGAAGGGATTTGTGGTTGAATCTACTCTTAAAGATGAAGCTGTTTACTTTTGTCAACAGTAAATACCTTACATTTTTCTATTAATTTTCACTTGTGTTATCACTTTTATTTTTGTTGTTCAGTCATTTTATTCATGTCTGACTCTTTGTGACCCCATTTGGGACTTTCTTGGCAAAGATACCAGAGTGATTTGCCATTTCCTTCTTCATCTTATTTTACAAGGCAAACAGGGTTATGTGTCTTGCCCAGGGTCATGCAGTAAGTGTCTGAGGCTAAATTTTAACTCAAGAGGAGTCTTCCCAACTACCAGGCCCAGTACTCCATCTGCTGCACCACTTCGCTGTCCCTTATCTGTTTTATACCTTTATGGAATTTGTCTCTCTGTTTGTAATCCAGAGCAGCAGTTAAGGTTAAGACTTATTTTATGTTCACAAATCCCATCTCAGAATAATGTTTTTAAATTAATAGAATAAAATAACATAGAATTACAAGGGAAGTCAATTATATTGAAATAGTTACCAAAATACTTAAGGAGTTTATGGACTCTATTTTAAGAACCCCTGGTCTAGTGATTCTTGTAGCTTTTTCCCAGGAGAATTTGGCCAAGTAACATTTAGCCACAAACTTGTCTTGTCTCACAAATTTTTGTCTGGCTAATTTTTTCCCATTACTCAGAGTCCCCATAATTAAAATGAATAATTAATTCCACAACTGGAATGGAAAACATGTACATCTGGAAGTATACTTGCTGTTTTTTCACCAGGCCTTGCTTCTTCTGATCTCTTGACTATGTATTACAGTGAAGGCCCCAAGGCTGTTGCAGCTCCACGTCCTGACCGACTGGTCAATCGCTTGAAGAGCATCACTCTAGATGATGCCAGTGCTCCTCGCCTAATGGTTCTTCGTCAGCCAAGGGGACCAGATAACTCAATGGTATGATACTGGACCAGGATTTGGGAAGCTTAGATGTGGAGCAATCAATAGGCAGAGTTTCTGTTTCCTAGCATGCTGATATGAAGATGTGCTCAATGAAGCAGGAAGGTCATCGAGCACAAGGGGGGCCTAGGCTGCTGGCCCACAGTGCTTCTGACTGGATAGAAATTGTCTTCATAGAGGTGTGCTTAGCACACTATGGCTGCTGTTAAAAGTATTATTTATAGTTAGGTGAGAGATTTTTATGCAGACTCCACCATGAAGAACTCAGCTGTTGGCCAAAACTATAAATCTCTCATATTTTGTTTTCAATTGAATTTGCATGCAGGTGGTTTCTGAATTTAGTTATAAAATTAATTTTCTAAATGCCATGAACAGTTAAAAATTGCAATTAATCACGAAGGTTATTTCTTTACAGGGATTTGGTGCAGAAAGAAAGATCCGTCAAGCTGGTGTCATTGACTAACCCCATCTACAAAGCACATCACTTAATCAGATATGATCAAGTGGGGGGGGTTCTGGTGAAGGGTTCTGAATATCTCCCTCTTCATCCCTCCCAAAATCTGGAATACTTATTCTATGGAGCTATTACACCAGTTTTAACACCTTCCTCATGTTATGTTTAAAAAAAAAATAAATAAATTTAAGAAAACCATTTTAAAATTATGCACAGTTGCAGCCTGGAGAACTTAAGGTGGCGCCTTATAGTATCAATTTTAGAAGCTTTATTTGGTGCATTTAACGCAACTGGTAATTGCAAAACTACTTCGCCTGTGTAAGTGAAAAATATAGACAGTTATCTGGTCGACCTTATGAAATTCTGCACTTGATATTTAGTGTATACTCTACCTTCATTACTTCTGGCAAGGTGTTCTGCCTTAGCTCTCAGTTGCATTATTTTCCTGTTATTTCCTGTTCATTATGCTTTAATTCTGAGGACCATATGAGGGTAGACTATATTACCTTTTTTAAAAAATTAAAAAATTTGTGTAAGCATTCAAACCATTTCCTTAAGTTGATGGCCAAATGTTAAAATGTTATTTTTCATATCTCATTTATAATCTTGTCACAGTCCACTTAGCGAAGTTGTTAGATTTCAGTGAGAAGTATCTTCCAGAGTATATCTAAGGGTTTTTTTTTTTTTAATGACTTTACTATGATTAGTATGTATGGTGCAGAATTTCATTTGGATGAGGTGTGCCATCAGAGTGTGGTAATTTAAACATATTTAAAAAACAAAAGGATGATGCACAAACTTGCTGCTTAGGACACTGCAGCTTCTAGACCCCAGTTTCTTTTACTGATTTAAAAACAAAAACAAAACAAAAAAAAAAAGTTGTGCCTGAAATGAATCCTGTTTTTTTTTTCTAAGCAGCTGCCCTGGGCCCAGGGCCTTCTAAGAGACCGACCCGGGCCTGCTGGCTCTTCCCGACTCGTACCCAGGGAGCCGGTTGGCCCCCGGGCCCGAGGAGGCGGGACGGGCCCGGGGGCGACTGGGCCTGCCCGGCGGGGGTGGGGGGCGCCCCGCACCCCTTGTCTTCCCCTTCCGTTTTGAAGTTATGATCTGCTCTGAAAGACGAGGCCGCGTTTATCTTTGTAAACACGAAACACTTTTTGCTTTCTCCGATTTTCTGTTAATGGCGAAAGAATGGAATAGAATAAAGTTTTACTGATTTTGAGACAAAAAACCTATAGCCACCGAGCGCTTTCATTATCGAGACGCCTAGTGGGGGAGGGGGAGGGGAGGGGAAAGGGGGCTGGGTGGGGCTCGCGCGTGACCGAGCCGGCTGTGGCCCCACGTGGCCGGGGCGGGGATTGCCGCTGAGTCGGTGCGGACTGATGACGTCAAGGGTGGGGCCGGAAGTGTAGCTCCGCGGGTGGGGGCTGTTCATGGCGGTTCCGGGGTCTCCGGCACATTTACCGGGTGTGGGGCTGAGTCCGACCGAAGTTGAGGCGGCGGAGCTCGAGGTGGGGCTCGGGGACGGGACGCCCGATTCCCGGGAGGAGTTGGCTAACAGCGGGCGCGGGACAAAGGCCTCGGGGCCGGGCGGGGAACGGAACTAGGGCCGGGCCCGGGAGAAGACTGGGGAGCCGGGCGGGGCGGGCGGGGTCGCGGGCGTCGCGCGGGGCCTCGCGCTCCGCTCCGCTCCGGGGGCCGGGGAGCCCCTCGCCAATTAAGCCGCTGTCGCACCACAGGTGTTTGCTGGTGTGAAATGACCGAGTACAAACTGGTGGTGGTCGGAGCTGGCGGTGTGGGGAAAAGCGCCTTGACCATCCAGCTCATCCAGAACCACTTCGTAGACGAGTATGATCCCACGATAGAGGTATGAGCCCCCTCCCCGCGCCGCGGGTGGCCCCTGCGCCCGGGCCACGGGGGCCCAGGACACAAAGGAGGCGGCCGGGCCGGGGACGCTGCGCGCGCGGTGCCGAGCCCAGCGCCGGTGGGTCCGAGAGCAGCCGGTGCCATGGGGAGCTTGACGGAGACCGTCCCAGCGGAGGGGCGTCCGCGCTGAAGGCGAGGGTGTCGGGATTTGGGGTTTGTTAAAGCGCGGTGGAACCCCGATTTCCTTCTGGAAGAAGCCGGGGATGCCATGCAGATTTCTGCTCAGTTTTGGTTGTCTCAGACTTATGTGTGCTTTTCAAATCCTTTTGCATGTCGGAAAAATGCACATAATACCTAGACTGTGCAGTGTTTACTGAGGACTTTACGAAATTTATCATCCGTCGTCGTCCTTCTTTCAGAACTCAGCTAAGCATTGCAAATTGATTTCAGAGTAGACGTTATTAGGAACAGATATCGTGAATGATTTGTGGCAAAATCTTACTTTTAGTTTTGACAGCACCCGGTCTTATTTTTACTTAGCGCACTAGAAGGTCTTGGCTGTTACCTAAGTTCTTGACTACCTTGCTTGCCCCAGAGACTGTTTGAGAGAGGAAAACGTATCAGCCCAAAAGAGAATTGAAGATACCCAAAATGAAGTGAATGAAGAAGAGAAATTGACCCAGGGGAGAAGATGGGGCAATTTCAGTTTTACGGAGCCTGGCGAGTCCAGTCAAAACAGTGTGATTTCATTATTTTGTTTGAACTAAATTCCAAGAATATCAAACACACCCATGTCCAAACATAAATATTGAAATACAGAGTCAATTATAAGTTATTTTTGTATCATCTACACACGTATCTAGATTAATAGATGACTATGTAGAGAAATTTTTCTCTATCTCATGTGGTGTTTTTTGGGGCCACTGTTGAAGAAACATTCTCAGAACTGGGGTCCAGGGAGTCAGCCCTCCCAGAATCATTCTTGGCCACTACTTCCTTTCTTCCTTGATCAGGGTCACACTAAAAATGGTTTTGAATGAAAAATATAAATATGTTCTCTGAACAGGAGTTGAAGGCTCAAATCCAGTCTTAGGTTATAGAGATAAGTATCTCTGAAGTGATTAAATGGGGAATTTGAAGTGCAATTAGCAAAAATGCTCTGTGAACTCACTTTGCCTTTTTCCCTTCACACTATCCTGAGCTACCATTGGGCTATTAAGAATATCTTTGTCTTGTCCAGGCATAGAGGTGCGACACATTTTTCACTGCAACAGCACTGAGGCTAAAGGTTGTTGATTTGATATTGATGCATTTAAACTGCTTAGAAAAAATGAGCCTGTTAGAAAGAATATTTTTTTTAAAAAAAACTTCATTTAGCAACAGCATTAACACTACTCTGGTGTTTTGTTTTTAAATAAAAACAACTTATTTTCTCTAGGACTCGTATCGAAAGCAAGTGGTTATTGATGGTGAAACCTGTTTGTTGGACATACTTGACACTGCTGGACAGGAAGAGTACAGTGCCATGAGAGACCAGTATATGAGGACAGGCGAAGGCTTTCTCTGTGTCTTTGCTATCAACAATAGCAAATCATTTGCAGATATTAACCTTTACAGGTACTGGGAACATTGTTTATTGTAGATAGATAATATCTAACTGTTCCATGTGGTGGGTGCACTCAGAAGATTCTGTGTTATAATTAGAGCAGAAAGGTGGCTTTAGGCTTCATGTTACATGCAAAATAAATGAAAACAGATACAGGGATTCTTAGGGCTATACTCAGTATTGGAATGCGATACTGGGAGTTAGCACATGATAGACGTGTTCCAGGATTTGACCATTGTCTCTAGCATGTACCCTAATGTATAAATGGAAGAATTGTCAAGCGAGGGCACACAGGACCACTAAAAGGACTTGTACTCAAAGCCTGCTGGTGAAGAGTGGGAGATGGGAGATCTGGGTATCATCACGATTTCACCCACAGCTGCCAGTTCTAAGGAACATTCTTTTGGAAATTGAATTAAAAAAAGGACATTCAAGAGCAAAATGAAAGTATGACAACAGATAAATGAAGGTGCATTTTTAAGCACTCACTGCGTGCCAGGCATTTTTCTGGGCACTTGGGATACAAAGACAAAAATTAAACTCTTTCGTGAAGGGACTTACAGTCTGTTATAGTGAAGTTAGATCAAGCAGAAGGCAAAGGGAAAGAGCCTGAGTCTTTGTACACCTCAGAGATCATTTGAACCTCTCTATTCTATAACAAAAACTAAGGACAGAAGGCCCTGTGACTTGACTAAAGTCACATATCTAAGTAATGTCACAGTCAGGATCGGTAGAGTAACTGTCTTCTGAATCCTGGCTGAGTGTTCTCGCTCCTCCTCTCTGCCACCAGCCCTGAGCTTTTTCCTCCAGTGTTTTGCAGGCACTGCTGAATAAATACTTGTAGAATCTCTGTGGAGCATTGCTCAAATACATCTTTAAAAATTTTTGTTTTCAATGTGCCACTTAACCTACTCCAGAACTTCCAGTTCCTCTCTCTTCCCTACCATATCTAGTAGGAGGAAATAACTGGAGAGGGGCCACATGACTCGACTTTCTGAACCCTTTATAAGCTGACCTCCCCAGTCCACACTCCTTCGGTGTCTACCTGATGTGCTCCTCCACAGCAGGATGTGCCTTTCGCTTGTGCTGATTTCCTCCAACCTGGGATGCTTCACCCTCCTCCCCTGTGTTTTCAAATTTCGTCCAAACTTCATGGCCCAGCTTGAGTTAACCTTTTTCATGAAGCCTTTCCCTTCCTGTCCCAATACCCCTCCACCCAATTACCTCTACTTTTTCTGAACTCCTGTTGTAATAAATCTGTGCCAAGTTACTTGGAGCTCAGTCATATGTGGTTGCTCTCAAATAATGCATTAGTCTTGACTCCCTATCTATAAAGTCTTGAGAAAAGGACCTCTGTTTTATACTTTTCTTATATAGATGATAGCAGTATTGATCATATGTGGGATATGTGTTAGGTTAGTGAGCAAAGAGAATAAAGTGTTTTTGGAGGGATCCTGATGAATTGAAAACTGGATTGGCAAAGGTTGTGGGAGTGGAAATGAGAGTAATTTTTTAAGTGACGAAAGCAAAACTTAATATTTAGCACAAACTAAACTGGATATAATCCATATCCTAAGCTGTGCTTTTTCTCTAGTAAAGGCTTGGCTCTTCTTACTTTGTTATAACCTATTCCATTTTTCTAGGGAACAGATTAAACGAGTGAAAGACTCAGATGATGTACCTATGGTGCTGGTGGGAAATAAATGTGATTTGCCAACAAGGACGGTTGACACAAAACAGGCTCACGAACTAGCCAAGAGCTATGGAATTCCTTTCATTGAAACCTCAGCCAAGACCAGACAGGTACGATAGGGCCCTCCTCTTCATCTATATCCTGGGCAAATAATGGAAGGCACAGGGGATTATCTGGGGTATGTTTTAGGGTAGAAGAAGTGGGAATCATAACTTTGTTTACTGATCTGGGTTTTGAATAATATTTGAATAATGGAATAGGTCTATTAGGTTTAATAGGGGCATTCCCTCACCACAGATTGCGTGTCAGTTTTCCTTTTAGTAACAGATCATTATTTTCACCTGGAATATAAATAGAAATTGCTGTTATTATTTTCCAGTCTCATATGGCTCTCTTACCTCTACCCCCCACTGCCACCTTCTCCCAGTCTCCATCACCACTAGTTTTTATTTTATGTCTTAGTTCTTTTTGGTATTGAGTTCATGATTTAGATGACAAAATGGAAGTGCAGTGCAGTGACTACAATGGAAGTGCAGTTTAGTTTTACAGAAAGACTGTTAGCAGTTATTGTCATGTGCCAGGTGGATATGGCATGGTGGAAAGAGAGCCAGTCTCAAAGCCAGGAAGGCCAGGATTCAGGTTCTGGTTCTGACCCATCCTACCTATTACATCCTGAGCAGGTCACTGGTCCTATCAGGCTTTCTGCAGCTCTCTAGGACTATAGGATGTGGAGAAGGTGATGGAGTGCCTAGGCAGGGTAAAGGGAATTCCCTTTACCAGTGAAATCATTGTCTTTTCCTCTCCTCTTGTAACAAATTTATTTTATAGCAAGGCATAGAGAAAGCATATTGAAAATACTTCAGCCCACCAGCATGGAATCTTAGAATTAAGAGGGATTTTTTTACCCCTAGAATCACCCTTCCCTCCCTTTTGCTTGTTTTTGCTACAGAAGTCTTCGCTTAGTTGTCACTCTGTTATCCTGAGAATTCTTATTTGCACACTTTGAAATATTAGGCCATCTTCAGTTCAGTTCAACTTAATACTTAATTTTTTTTATTTTTTTCTTTATTATTTATTTATTTTAGTTTTCAACATTCATTTCCACAAGATTTTGAGTTCCAAATTTTCTCCCCATCTTGCCCCTCCCCCCAACCCAAGGCAGCCTGCATTCTGAATACCCTTTCCCCCATCTGCCCTCCCTTCTATCACCCATGCCCACCCCCCCTTCCTCTTATCCCCTTCTATTTTCCTGTAGACCAGGATAGATGTCTGTACCCCTTTTTCCCTTCAACAGATACTTATTAAATGCCTATGTGCAGAGCACTGGAGGGTTCCTCTTTTGAAACATTTTATTTTACCAGGAACCACCACAGTAATGAAAATCTTATGTCAGTATTGAGAAGGCCTGCTTCCTTCTCACCTAGATAAAGGTGGATATAGCGTATGGGAGAAAGAATCACTAATGAGGACTTTTTTTAGGGTGTTGAAGATGCGTTTTACACACTGGTCAGAGAAATACGGCAGTACCGCATGAAAAAACTCAACAGTAGTGACGATGGGACTCAAGGCTGTCTGGGTCTTTCGTGTGCAGTCATGTAACCAAGTGAGTGTAAAAATTCTCTTGAGATTTACAGACGGATTATTTGCCTTACTAAATCGTACATCTCAGAAACCACCTTATTGACCATGGGAAGTCTGGGCATATCACCTATGGTTTGCCGCCTTCTTAATTTTCTTATTTTTTCTTCACTTTTCTCTAAGCTGCTATTTAGCTCTCGGTTTTCATAAACTTTTTAAAGGGATGAAGCATTTTATTTAGTAGTGAACTTTCCCAGAACACTAAAGCATGAACTTGTGTATAGTGCAGCCATTTAAGACCTGAGTATTTTATGATAATTCGCAATGTTAGCAGCAGGAATATGTCTATGACATGTATGACATGCTACCTTGTTGTTGAAGGAATTGTTGACTCCATAATAGATGATAGATAAGCAGTGTGTTTGGGGTTTTTTTCCCCCTAATAGATGGAGTTTGGAGTTTCATCCTCAGAAAAGAGCCACTTTTTGAGGTAGGACAGATTTGGACATGTGTCATTTGGCAACCATCATTTACATGTTTTCCTCTTTTACCGAAGTTTTGTCATTTACATAAACTCTTCTTTTGTTTCAGCTGCACTGACACCCTGGTCCTGACTTACCTGGAGGAGAAGTATTAAATACTCATCTTCAGTCTCCCTGTGAAACCCCTTGCCACTTTCCCGGTGCCCAGTAGTAGATCAGCACAGCGTTCTCTTGTCTGTTCTCTGCCTGAGAAGTTCTCAGAACAACTACCTCCTCACTTGGTTGTCTGACCAGAGAAATGCACCTCTCCCTACCAGTGTTTCTTCTCCCTGGGCTTTTTCTCTCTGGGTTGTTTGGTTGGTTTTTTTTTTTTTCTCCTCTCTAGGTTTTTCATTTGAAAAGAAATTCATGCTCTGAAACAGAGAACCTGTTGAAATACTGTTGAAAACAGCATATTGAGCTCCAAAGTACCAACTGCTGGTGATTTTTCTTTTTTAATGTTGAACTTGGACCTGTGTTGATATTTGGAGCAATGTTATGAATAACTTTTGTTGAAGTCACTGTCTGGTTTTGTTTATGATGTTATTTGGCTACATATGCTAACCTGGCATCTGCTCCTCTTATCACAAATATGAAAGCATTCTCCAATCTCAGCTAGAGGACCTCTTGCTAATAGTAAATTTTGTGTCTACTCTGGTTCTCCTCTACTTCTGTGTAATTAGAAACACCTTTCCTAATGAAGTGCCTTTTTTCAGAAGTGATTTGTAGAATTTTCCTGTTTTATTCAGTGAGGAAACCGTATCAGGATGTCTATGGGCAGTCCGCTTGTGTAGGATGGGTAGGCAGGCATGTATGATATCTGATATCTTCATCTCAGATATGTTGTGTCTGGTTTTCCAGAGACCTGTTTATGGAATCTACAGGGAGAATCTGAAACTAGAAATACTTAAGAATCATTTTTTTACTCAGTCTCCACTTTTTTGCGTCCCTCCCCAACCCCCCAAAAGTTATTGCCTGCAAATTGTATGTGCAATTTGTAGTTAATGTTTCCTTTAGCTTTTATTCTTATACAGAAGAAAAAAAGTGCTTAAGAAGCAGCCAGCCATCATATGCTAATTTGGACCACACATTTGCAGTTGTATAGGCCTTATTATAATTTAGGTGAGATTTTCTTCAAAAGGTGCAACCAATGATCTTCAAGTGTTAAATGCAATATATTAATAGAATGAATAATAAGCAGCTAAAGTTTATTTTTGCCAACTTCACTACATTCATCTGGCTTATATTGACTGTTATACATACTATTTGAGGGACAGGATGTGCCTTACCATCCTGAGCTAGCTAGTTATTAGTTCACTTGGCTAGAGAGTATGGTGCTAATGAGACCAGGATCACGGGTTTGGTAGTGATGCTAGCCATTTATTGCTGTGCAAAGAGAAGTTCTGCCAGGGCCACAGACTGCCACTCCTAATTCCAGCCAATTTTATCATCTGTGTATATGCAACTCTGAGACTACACGGGTCTGTGTTCCCTTTGGAGGACAGAGTATGGGAGTTATTGTTACGTATGAATTGCCTAAGGTTAGGTGGAGGTATAGCGTATCAGTCCATCATTTATTAAACATCTGCTATATGCCTATGTGCCTGCTGTGTAAGGAAGGCCACACGTGGCCTTTCTCTTAAAACTGTGAGACATATTGAACAATCTGTGTGCTATAGGGAGCTATACAATTACAAGTTTCACAGTCTCATACGTCTGCTATGTATCTTTCACTCCACAAGCTTTTTCTTCAGTATGTCCTAAGCACAGTTGGGCTGAACTGGGCCAAAATCCAGATTTAGAAATGGTTTCCTGTTAGATCTTTGTTAAATTTAGGTGTGATATCTGGCTGGATAGGTGATAAACCTAACTGTTGTGAGCAAGTTAAGCCATCTAAGGTAGTTGGACTTAAAATATGGATTATGAAGGTTTATGGATGCTGAGACCTCCCCTCAGTTACCTTGAATTCTAAGAGCTCAGCTTCACCCAAGTTAAATCCTTAGCTGTCAAAAATTTTGTATCCCTTTGCAGCTGGTCTTTGCTGTTAAAGGTGGTAAGTTCAAGAGTATGAAGATAGAATATCCTGTTTGGCTGATGCGATAGTGTTTACTCCATAAATGTTTCTATGAAGTGCTGTTTATATTCAAACAGCTTAGTATAGAACCTTGGTAATAAAGGACTATCCTCAAAACATCACAGTACTGGGCTTGTGAAAGGTAGAATTGAGAACAAGAATTTGCAGCTCCTTGTTCATAGATCCCAAGTGTAGTCCTAAAGCTGTGAATTCTTTCATCTTTACCTTAATGAGATGTGATTTTTAAAAAAAAATTCAACATATTCATGGAAAAATTTCAGGTTCTTTCTCCTCCTCCTGAATTTCAGTAAGAGTAATCTAATTTTATTTTAACTTTGGGAGGTTTCTTTTCCCCTGAGCCTTCCATAATCCTTAAACCCAAATGTAGCGTGTCTGGCTCCTAGGACACAAGAAACAAGTGAAAAAATCAGGTAGTTTAACTTAATAATATGAACTAAGGAATCACAAGAGGAAAGAGGCATTCACTGGGGTGAATATTAAGTTCTGGTGGTTTATATTTGGAACTGACAAGATTTTAATTTATCTTTCATCTTTATCACTAAATTACATGTAATTATGTGACCTTACATAAGTCACTAAAGGTCTGGGCCTCAACAAGGATAGAATCGGGCTCTAGAGACTTTTCCAGTTCCAGCAGTCAGTCTGTGATTCTACCAGCACATGGCTAATGTTTTTCATATCATTTAGTTTTCCAAAGGAACCATTTGGTTCAAAGTGGTATTTTCCATGTCAGAGTATCTGTCACATAGATTTACAAATAACTGGTGACAGAATTTGAGTGACCTTGGAAAGGGAATTTCAGGTCATTCCTGTGACTGTTTTTTGCATAACTCCTAGATGGGGGTTGTTTCATTAGGAGTTATATAACCTATATGTTTTTGTGCCACCAAATGCAGGAAAATATATTAATTGTGCAAATCTGCTGTTTGAACTGGAGCTTATTGGCCTCCTTGGTCCTACACAGAAGGGCTAATATTTTAAGTTGAAGATTTTGTTGTAAATTAATCCATCTTAAATAGACTTTTTGTTCATTTGAATTTAAAGTTGGTTATTGTTCTTGTTAAATGATTTTTTAAAAAATAAAACTGGAAATTCATTGGTTATTAATCCTTTTCTCTCTACTAAAGTACCATTATGGATAATCACAGGTCTTGAGACATATCATTTACCACTTTGTGGGATGGGAATGGGTGTGAGGGTGGTACATGCCTGGAAGCCCAGATGCTTTGGATACTGAAGCTGAGGCCGGTGAATCTCTTTGGTTTGAGAGTTTTGAACTGCAGTGGACTATGCTGATTGGGTATTGGCTTCAGTATGGTAACTTCCCTCCCCTGTGAGAAGGGGAAGCAGATTGCCTAAAGACAGGCAAACCTGCCCAAAGAGGAAGTCAGACCTTCCATGCCAATCAGTAGTGCCCTGCACTTCCATCCTGGATGAGATGGGGAGACAGTCTTAAAAAAGATGTGGGCCTTGTTCAAAGATCTGCATTCCTATTTTATCTCCATATAACTGTCAGGAACTGTTACCTTGGTGTAATCCGTTTTCACCTCTTTACACAAAAATGTTTCATACTAATAGAATAATTCTAAATCATCAGCAAAAAGTTCATTCTGTATTCAGGGTTTTTACAGGACCAATTAAAAATTAACATTTCCACCTAGCACCTTGTAACTGGGCTTAATTTAATAGATGTTAAGTGCCTGCTGGATAGACAACTTTGTACTTACTATGTACCAGGAGAGAGAGAGTTTGTTTTTAAAAAAGAAAAAAAGACATTCCGACCCTAAAGGAGCCTAGAATCAACTAAATTTTGTTAATATATCAAGAGTTTAGTCTTCCCAAAGACTGAAGGCTTGTGAGCAAAGGCTGTCTTCTATCCTTGAATGCTTACACTGTGTCAATTAATTGGGCTGCAAATTAAATTCAACAAATGTGCCTACTTTATGCAAGAAAGGCATTTATTCAAAGACAAAAACATAGATGCTCCATCCCGAAGAAACTTACTTTGAGTCCAGATGGCAAATTACATTGATTTTTATAGATAATTGGTTTAAAAAAAAGGTAGATAGAAATATTTTTAAGTTGAAAGTTAATGTGAGTAGGAGAATTAAAGTTTTGGGATGTGATTTTTTTATGTGCATGTCAGATAAATCTAGTAACTAGGTTACTATTCATTCACTGATTCATTCACTGATTGTAGTCAAGATACTTTTGTATAAATCTTGCCTCTGATGCCAAATTCCCATACCTTAATAACCCTGGGCAAGTAGCATAACTTTCCTGGGCCACCCTTGCCCTATTCATAAAATAAATGAGTTGATCTAGATAACCTCATTGATCCTCTCCAGAAGTTAATACACAGTCATCCTAAAAGCTTAGAAGAACCTCAGGACTGAGCTTTCCTGCTTTTAACTACAGTTGCTATTCTGATTGCCTGAATGAAAACTAGGAGTTGGGCCAGAGAAACATGGTAAAAATGTAGCTCTCGAAGCTTGCTTAGGCTCCATCAGAACTCCTGTGACATTTTTGTGCCTGCTTTCCCAACATACAGCCCTCAGGGTCATTAGAAGACCAGACCCTGCCACGTAGATTATTTGATACAGTCATAAATAAGCGTGCATGGGAAGAGAATCCCTCATTAGTAAACCTTTTGTTAAACTGCCCAAGATAAAGAGCAGAAGAAACCACTAGCTTTATTATCTAGAACACAAAAGAAACGAGTTCTCCCTGCAGGAAGGTTTTCTTGCAAGAGCTGGGATTGAAGAACTAAATTTAAAAAAAATAAATAAAACTTTTCAGAAATAATCTGTAAAAAAAAAAAGATGTCTGGGTCCCTTCCACAAACCTTGCAGCCCACCTCCATACTTCTAGTAATGCATCTTGTAAAAGTTAACATTTACTCTGTTGAAGCTTGAGGGTATCAGACATGCATACAACAGATATTGCAGAAACAGGTCCCTCCCGTAGCAGGTTCCATGTTGGTTCAGATCCATAAAAAAGAGCCCAGGGGGAAAAAACATGTAACAAACCCACCATTTTTGTTTGAGGACAGTGCTGCTACAGAATTTGCTTTATGCTTGAACTACAATTGTTTCAAATCCTATGGGGGAAAAAAAATGAAATCCTGTTATCTATAGGCCTTGTATTTCTATGATCCAGCACATGGCAGCCCTAGTTAAAAATAAAGCAAAAATCATAGATTCCAGAATAGAAGATGATAGCCTTTGCTTATGAATAGGCTCAGGGGCAAACAGACAAGGGTTTGTCTTGATAAGAAATGCCACTTCTTCAAGAAGGGTGAAGAAGATAGTGAGGAAAGCCATCTGAGTAATGGGAGAATACAGAGCTGTTAAAGAATAGTGTCATTTCTGTGAAGTATAGGACGACAAGGACCTCTTCTGAAAGGGCTGGGGAAGATGAAAAGGTTTGGACTAGCTGCTGTGGTCAGCAAAGTAGCTAATTAAGAAATTATCGCAGGATTATCTTACTTCAGTGAGGATCCAGTTTAGGAAAGATAACATGTTTGTCGTGGAAAGAGGACAGTTTCCAGGCTCACTGTTCAGCACTTAAGTTAGAACAAAGTGGGGCTGGATTGTAGAGTGCACAGAGAGGAGCAAAGAATCAAGACTGGACTGGTAGGAAGATTCCAGATTGAGAAGTTTATATATGATCCGAGAAGTAATAGGGACTTTGTAGAGTAGGGCATGATATGTAAAGAATTGCACTTTAGGAGAAAAATCGCTTTGACAAACTGAGCACAGGATGGATTGGGGAGAGACAGGGCAGGCAGACTGCTTAGAAATCTGTTATGAGGGTCCAGGTGAGAGGTGCTGAGGGTGGCAGCTATTTAAGTAGAAAGAAAGCTATGTTTGTAAGATGCTGTGAAAGTAGAAACGAGATTCGGCAATAGATTGGTTATTTGAGGTGAGTACAAATGAGTTGGAAATGACAGGTTGTAAGCCTTGGTGACTGGGAAAGTGGTAGTATCCTTGATTCTAATGGAAGTGTGGAAATGGGAAGGGTTCAGGGAAAAGACAAGCTCTGTTTTGGACATTTTGAGTTCAAGAAGTCCACTAGGCAATTGGTGATGTGGGACTATAGCTCAGGAGAAAAAGTAGGACTGAGTATTTGGATCTGGGGACCCATGGCAGCTGATGAGGTGAACAAATGAGATAGTAGAGGGAAAAGGTAAGAGGGCTCAGGAGAGAGTCTTGGGAGCCACCCACAGTTAATAGGTGTGACATGGATGAAGATGATAGCTAGTGGGAATGGTTGGATCAAATGAGGAATTTTTAAGGATGGAGAAGGGGAAGGGCGTAGACATGTTTATAGACAGCAGAGAAGAAGCTAGTAAATAGAGACTGAAGATTAGAAAGAGTGGGAGTGATGGTGGGGCAATCTACAAGATAAGATGGGATAGGAGAGGATTACGGGTTCAGGTAGGGGATTTGGCCTTGGCAAGGAGAAGGATCACTTTGGGTGGGTCAGGAAGATGTCAAAGTGATGTGATAAGGAGAGATGAAAAGGGGAGAAAAGGAAGCTCTCGTAGAAAGGCTTCAGTTTTTTGGTTTGTTTTTCGTTTTTGTTTTTTTTTTTAAGCAAAATATGAGGAGACAACTACCATGTAGAGGGTGAATGTGCCAGGAGTGGCTTGAGGAGAGGCAAGAAATTATAGAACAGTTATTGTAGAGATTGGGGTATATAAATTGATTAAGGGTGAGTAAAATAATTGCTGCAATGAGAGCCCAGTTGAGATTAGATTACATAAATTGGTAGCAGACCAAATCAACATATTTTTGTGATTTTCTCCAGCTATATTCAGCAGCACATGAATAGGAGCAAAGGAATTTGATGGTGGGAATAATCCAGGATGGGGATTTCGCAAAATATCTTCAGTAATAGGAGAGGGGGCAAGGGCTTCAAGAGCAAAGGATACTTGTCAAGTTGAACTGGTTCACCAGCAGGTCAAGGAAGGGAAGGAAGGGGAGTATAGCCAGAGCAGGTGTGATAGCCTGGAAAAGAATGGAGGTCATGGTCATGGTGAAAGTGAAGAATAGGGTTGGTTTTATGTCATAAGACCTAGAAAGGATGGAATGGTAAACAGAGCTAGTAAGGGAATTCCAGACTTTATGAACATGGAAGTAGAACACAATCGTGTGGCCATCTCTTTGGATAGCTGAGGTGGAGTGTAGGAGTAGGACGTGGGAATCGATTAATTGGGAAGGTAGGGTAGTTAAGGGAGCATCGCATATGCTGAAATTCTGTTGTATCAGGACAAGAGATGTGGTGGAGAGGAAGACAGTGGTCCAGGCACTGAATTCATTGAAAAGAGAAGAAGGTCTTTGATAAATAATGGCCACTGAGATCTGGACTGTGTGATAAATGTGTACCTCAAAGTACACATATACAGAATAAATACAAAATACATACAAGGTAGCTGGAAAGGGCACTAGTAATTGTGGGGATTGGGGAAGCTTTCATGTAGAATAAGGTGCTTGAACTTCTTGAGAGAAATGCTGTGAGGTGGAAGTGAGGAGAGTGCCTCCTAGGTCTGGGCAATGTCCAATGAAAGGGCACATGGCCAAGGAGTGTAGCACCTTGTGAGGGACAGGAGGAAGGCCAGGCTGAGTGGACCATTGAGTGAGGGAAGGGGAAAAAATGTATAAGAAAGGAAACAAGCATTTATAAGCACCCATTGTTTACCGAGCACTTTACAGACATCTAATTTGAACTTCTCAAGAACTGTGGGAGGTGGGTAAGAAATGGAGGCAGAAAGGGATTAAGTGACTTGCTCAGGGTCATACTACTAGCAAGTGTTTGAGTTCAAAACCGAACTCAGGTCTTCCTGACTCCAGACCTAACATTCTAAATATGCACCACCTAGCTAGAAAGCTAGGTTGGGACCAGACAGTGATGAGTTTTAAAAGCCGGACTGAAAACCATCCAGCAAAATGTTGATTACAGTCTTAGGAGCTAGGAGATTAATTAAAAACATAAATGGCTAAACACCCATCATTTTTAAAATTTTACATCTGAGGCTTCCTTTATATAAGCAGTACCAACATCTCTTGCTGAGACTAAGTTTAGTAAGCTGTCGAGGCAGATTCAAAACTTAGAGAAGGTTATTCTTGGTTTATGTGGGAATTTGAGAAGCTTGACATTCACTATACAAAGATTAAGGTGAAATGCAATACTTGTAGTACAGTATGCGAACTGAAGCTGTTGGTCATCTGTGGCCTTTCACCCCCCTGTGCTCCAACACCAGGGCAGAACTCCTTCCCCCAGGAGCCGCATCAGAACTCTCCCCATGGAAGGACCAGCCAAGAGTCTGACAAACAGACTTACTCTGTTGTCATTTTCCCTTTTGACCTTCCCAATTTACTCTGAGGCATAAACTTGCTTAGCAACAATGTTCGAGCTAGGGACAGAACCCAGTAACACCTCCTTCCTGAGGCTGGGATGCCCCCGCCCCCCCCACCAGACGCAGATAACCCTCGTCTCAGCTGCGGCCTGTCTTGTACTGACTTGTACAGGACCCAGTACCTCCTGCAAGAATCCAGTCAAACAAGGGGTCACCCTGGTCATATCCTCTTATCTCTGGCCCAGCACTCCACACCCTCCAGAAACATGGTGCCCAATGGAGAAGCACCAATCAAACCACACTTTCTGCTTAGCAGCACAGAAACTACTTTGACATCTGGCATTATCCAACCTTAGACTGCTCAGCTGAATGCAATCCCATTCAGGTAACAGGAAACAAAGTCCTTTAACTAATGAGAAAAGGATACATTTTGAGAGTTTGGCATCTATGTTTATTGGAAATGATTATTAACAGGAAAGTAAAATGAAAGAATTAACATAGTAAAATCCTGCAAAATTTCACAAACTTGTCAATGGCATACATTCATCTCTTTCCTGAATACAAAAAAATGGGGATGATTTTCAAGTTAGATGGGACCCTAGAATTCTAGTCCAACCCCCTAACTGAGGCTCAAGTTAAGCGAATTGCCCAAGCTAAGAAACATCTAAATGCTCCTTCAAACCAGCTGCTCAGGCACTCCCCAACAGGTTACAGCCCCAAAGTCTAGAAGCTAGTTTGAACCTCTGAAAACAGCTTCCCACAGGAGGTAAGTGTTCCAAATGATGGTGAGGTGCACAAGCCTATGGAGTAGTTTGACTAGAAAGGTAAAATAGTGCTTTCTCTTAGCCCTAGTGGTACTAGGACAGTTACAAGTCATAACTAAAAGTCCAAGGATTGCTGAAGAAGATGAGCAGTGGATTGAATGCTGGGCAAAGGTTCTGTGATTTTCCAAGCAAGATGGAATCCTGTTAAGGATGACACCACCCTACAGAAATAGGAAAGTTTGGAAAAGGGGTGAGTTTGGGAGAAAATGTATGTGACAAGAGAATTTCTGGCTTAGGCTTAGGCTTCTTGACGCCACTATGATAAAAAGACATTGCCCCAGTCTCTCTTTTGAGCTTCCAGACATTGTCCCTGAAAATTAGAAGGTCATACCACCTGCACCATCCAGGTTGGGAAAGAAGCCACAGCTCCATTTTTGCCCAGCTGGCAAGTGTTCTTGTTTTTTCCCTTATGTTACTTGTTTCCAGATGTGTATACCCTTATCTTTCTCTCCTGCTTTCTGTAAAATTCCCATTTTTCTCTGCTGCTTATATTCTGCTGAATAGATAAAGCTGCTGAAGCTGATGCTCTGGGCTCATTGACTCATATATCATTAGTTGAGCCTGCGCTCTGAATGTAATAAAACTACAGTTCCCTATGTCTGTGTCATTGATTCACAGTGATTGACAGCAGCACCAAACCAATGGACACTGAGATAATTTTCATCTCATTTATAATGAGTTCTGTTTTGGATGTATTGAGTTTGAGACGTCTATGGAACATCTAGTTGGAGATGTCCAATAGGCAGTTGGCGATATGGTACTGGAGCCCAATAATTAGGGCTGCTATACATATTAGAATTGGTTAGAATCAAGAGATTATCTGCATAGAGATGATTATTAAACTTATGAAAGCTGATGATATTACCAAGAAAGAGGTCATAGGAGAAAAGACAAGCGCCTAGAACAGAATATCACAGAGCACCCATGTTTGGGGGTTGAGCCTTTCATGAGCAGTCAAGCAGGTAGAGGGAGAATCAGTAGAAGAAAGAATACACAGTAGGAAGAGATCCTACTGCTGTAGAGGGATGAAGGAGGATGAGAACTAAGGAAGAGACATGAGATTTAACAATTAGAGGATAAGGGAGTAAGACCTTCCTCTGAGAGAAGGCTACTAGAGGTCAGTGCTGAGACTTCCATTTGTACCACACAAAGCAGCCCAATCCCCCAACCATGATGTGGAGAACCTTTGTTTCAAAGAGGATCAACCTTCTCTTTGACCCCTATAGGTCATCATTTAAACCCCATTCCCTACCCCCAACTCCCAATTCCTTATCCCCATACTCCTCAATCCTCCCACCCAGGAATTCCCACCAAACACTTCTTCCACTGTGTCCTCTGGAATGCTTGTTCCATAGGCAACAAATTCATCTTCATCCTAAACATATTCCTTTCCCATTCCTTCCATTTTCTAGCAGTCACTGAAACCTGTCTCTTCCCTCATGACACAGCCTCCCTAGGTATCCTTTCCAATTTCAGTTGAACCTTCACTCATTCCCCTTGACTCACTGGTCAAGACGGGGGAATTGGAATACTCCTTGCTCCCCATTGCTACTTCCAGGTTCTCCTACCTCCAAAACTCAGTAATCTCTCATTCTTTGAGGTCCATTCTATTCACATGTGCCACCCAAACAAAATCCTAATAGCTATTGTCCACAGACTTCTGGGTAATTCCCTTTCTTTCCTCAACAAGTTCAGTAATTGGTTCAAAATTGTTTTCTCCTCCCCACCTCCTGCCCTCACACCAGAAGAATTCAACACATATATTGACTCTCCTTCAAACACTCTAACTACTCAGTTTTTCAACTTACTCATTTCCCATGACCTACTCCTCCACCTCACCTTAGCCACACAGAAAAATGGTCATACCTTTGATCTTACCATCACTCACAAATGCACCACCTTCATGTTCAAGAATTCAAAGATCCCTTTATCTGCCCAATTTATTGGCTTTCCACCCCTCACTCTGCCTTCCCTTACCGAACCTTACAGTTCACCCCCACACCAAGACTGCCATTCCTTTGATACCTCATTTCTCTCTCAGGCCATCTTCCCGAGTCTAGTCACTTTCTCCTCTTTTCCCCATCTTGACCCCTAGGTGAACCAGTTTAACTCTACCCTGCCCTTTTCTCTTGAGTCTCTTATCAGTATTTCCAATAAGCCTCAACCTTGGATGACTCCTGTTGTCCACCACCTTTGTTCCTATACATGTGCTGCTGAATGTAGGTGGAGAAAAATCACACAGCTATTCTTACCGTCCACTATACATTTATGCTCCACAACCTCACTGCTGCTAGGCGATCCTGCTACACAAATCTTATCAATTCATTATCCCACTCTCCATTGGGGTTCTTCTAAATATTTTCATCCTTCCTCAATCCTCCAATGGATATTCCTCCCCACCAACCTCTCAGCTAAGAACCTTGCCTCATATTTTAGAGAAAAATAAATTGAGGCTACTCACTGTGATCTCCCTTTTCTCCCCTCTTTCTCATCTTGTAATACTCAGATTCCTTCTGCCAGTCTCTCCTCCACCGCATCTCACAGGAAGAGGTAGCCTTACTCTTTACCAAGTCTCACCCACACCTTCACCTGGAAAATCAATGCCATTCCATCCCATCTCCTCCAACAGATTGCCCCCTCTGTCATCCCCACTCTCACTTATTTTTCAATCTTTCCCTGTCTAATAACTTCTTCTTCACTGCCTACAAACATGCCCATATCTCCCTTATCCTAAAAAAATACTCATTTGGTCCTTCCATCCCTAATAACTATCATCCTGAATGTCTTCTGCCCTTTTTGGCTAAACTCCCTGAAAGGACACTTTATAATGGGTGCCTCTGCCTCCACTTTCCTCTCACTCACTTTTTAACCCTTACAATCCAGCTTCTGACTTCAGAACAAAACTGTTTTCTCCAAAGTTAACAGTGGTCTCTTAATTGTCCAGTCCAGTGCTCTCTTCTCAATCCTCACTCTTCTTGACCTCTCTGTAGCCAGTGACACTGTTTATCACCCTCTTCTCTTGGATACTCTCTTCTCTCTAGGTTTTCCGAACACTCCTCTCTCTTGGTTTTCCTCCTACCTGTCAAACCATTCAGTCTGCTTTGCTGAATCCTCATCCAGGTCATGCCTTGTAGCTGTAGGTGTCCCTCAGGGTTCTGTCTGGGACCCTCTTCTCTGCTCCCTTTTTACTTCTTCACTTGATAATCTCATCAGCTCCTATGGATTTAATTACCATCTCTATGTTGAAGATTCTCAAATTTACCTACCCTGCCCCAATCTCTCTGCCGACCTCCAGTCTTGCGTCTCGAACTGCCTTCCAGACATCTCAAACTGGATGAACAATAGACATCTTAAACTCACTATGTCCAAGACAGAACTCACTATCTTTCCCCTAAAACCTCCTCCCTTCTTAACTTCTCTATTACTGTAGAGGACAACACTATCCTTCCAACACCCTCAGGCTCACAACCTAGGAGTCATCCTGGACTCCTCACTAGCCAAGCTGTTGCCAAGGCCTATCAACTTCACCTTTGCAATATCTCTGGAATATATTCCTTTCTCCTCTGAAACTGCCCCCCTCCCTAGTAAAGACCCTCATTACCACGTGCCTGGACTATTGCAATAGCTGCTGGTGGGGCTGCCTGCCGCATGTCTTTCCCTACTCCAATCCATCCTCCATTTAGCCACCGAAGTGATTTTTTTAAAGCAAAGGTCTGATTGTGTTACTCCCTCCCTGCGCACGCATGCTTAAACTCTATCACCTCCAGGATCAAATTTCTAAATGCTTTCTTTGGCGTTCAAAGCACTTCATAACTGAGCCTCCTCCTACCTTTCCAGTCTCCTTACACCTTACTCTACTAACACATACTCGTGGATCCAGTGACACTGGCCTCCTGGCTGTTCCATAAACTAGATGCTCCATCTCTCTGCCAATTCTGTGGCTGTCCTCCATGCCTAGAGTACTCTTCCTCCTTATCTCCACCTCCTGGGCTTCCCAGGTTTCCTTTGTCCCGACTAAAATCCCTGCCTTCCCTCTTAATTATGTCCTATTTATCCTGTTAAAGCTTGTTTGTACATATTTATTTGCTTGCTGTCTCTCCCATCAGATTGTGAGCTCCTTGAGGGCAGGCACTGTCTTTTACCTTTTATTGTATCCCTAGCACTGTGCCTGGCACATAGTACATTTTTAATAAATGTTTATTGACTGACTTAAGGTTGTAGAATTAGAGCTGAAAAGGAGCTTTGAAGTCATTCAGTGCCCTCCCCCACTTAACAAATGAAGAAACTGAGTCTTAGAGAAGCTAAGTTAGTTGCCCAAGGTCACAGAGGTAGTCCCAGAGCTGGTGTTCAAACCTGGATCCTTCAGCTCCAAATTCAGCACTAGATCATTGGTAACTTTTGAAACCATTGATTCAACTTGAAACAATTGATTCAATGGTGATGGTACTGGAAAATAAATTGCAAAAGGTTGAAAAGTGAACATTAAGTCCCAGGAGGCCTTGTAGGGGTTTAGGACACAAAGACACATCTATGAGCACAAAATGTGATTATTAAACTTAGAAATAACCTTAGATGTACATTTAATCCAACTCCCTCTTTCTATACAAAGATACATATATATATATATATATCCTATATATGATATATGTGTATATGTGTGTATCTATATATGTAGATACATGTAGATCTCATACATATTGATATCTCTCTCTCTATATATATACACACACACATATATATACACACATATATATGTACACACACACACACACACACACACACACACACACACACACACACACACATATATGAGATGAGGGAACTGAGGCCGAAAGGGGTGAGATGTGAGATCTCTCTTTTAAAATGGTGCCCTTCCCCACCACAGCTCTTAGCTGTTACCTACTCCTTCTATAGAAAAATGCCTCTTTTTTTATATCCATTCTAAAAGTCTCATGAACCTAAGATCTTTCATCTTTGGCAATAGGATGTCACAGCACAATGTATACAGTAAGTCTCAGAAGCACTTCTTTGAAAATACAAGTGTAAATATATTGTAATAGCAATTAGGTGAGGGAGAGCCTGAACTTGCCAACGTGCTGGGCAGTAAACACAGAACTCCATATCATCAGGAGCTAAGTTTTCCATGGGACCCCAAGCCCCAAGAGCTAGGCCTGAGGACGTAGGTCGGAAAGTTGAGCTCTTGCTAAAGGCTGTGCTAGTGATGAGGTATTGTCATCACAAGTGAGGAAATAGTGGGAAAAAGAAGAAAAGTGAAACCACGTGGGAGAACTGCAGAAGTTCCCAGGTTCGTGGAGTCTATGAGGACTGACTAGAGTCTAGTCACTAGACAAACAGGCTGGTGACCTGTTTGTCACCAAATTATGAGAAAATGAGTTAACAGAACCATCAACACATTGTGCTATTTTCCCTGGTTAAGACAAGGAACCTGGATAAAAGAAGTTTCACCTCTTGACTCTGCTACAGAAGGAAACTGGGAATTCCTCATTTAGGGAATGGCAGATGAAAATATTTTTTTTAAATAAAAATTTTTAAATATCTTTTGATTTTTACATCACTTCAATTTCCCTCGTGCCCTTCCCTTTCCCAGAAAGCTATCCCATAAAACAATTTTTTTAAAGAAAAAGAGGGGGGGCAGCTAGGTGGCACAGTTGATAGAGCACTGGCCCTGAAGGCCCTCAGGAGGACCTGAGTTCAAATCTGGCCTCAGACACATAACACTCACTAGCTGTGTGACTCTGGACAAGTCACTTAACCCCAGTTGCCTCACACAAAAAAAAAAGAGGGAGAAGACAAAGACAACAACAACGGCAACTAACAAACCAACATTTGTGCATCTCCCACCTCTGCAGTGGAGGATGGAGAGACAGCTTCCACTAGAATATTAGAAATGTTTGTTGCATTTCTTTCTTCCTTCCTTCCTTCCTTCCTTTCTTTCCTTTTACTGACATTATGTTATGCTTTGTTTAGATTTCTGTAGCATGGTAATAACTGAGAATGCAGACCCAAGGTGATTTTACCACTTTCACACTGAGATTGGGGCTTGAGCCAAATACATATAGACTTATCAGAATATACCCCTCAAAAACACGAATTCAAGCTATGAAGACTTGGTGCTAGCTGGCTCACAGGCAATTTATTAAACATATAGGATTGAAGTGTACATCGATCGGGAGAGAGAGAGAGAGGCAGCTAGCTAGCTAGCTAGATGGATATGTATTTAAATAGATATTTAGATAGATGGACAGATAGATTAGATATTGATTCAGATTCAGATACAGACACCATGTGTATGGCATTGTTCACAGAACTAAGATAACCACTTTGTATTCATAACTTAACTTTTAACAACTTTGTGTGAGCACCTCCCAATGCTCTCTAGGGATAGGGAACCTTAAAGCAATGCATAGCCCTCTAAGTCCTTGGGTGCAGCCCTTTGACTGAATCCAAGTTTTACAGAACAAATCCCTAACATTAAGTTACATTAACACTAAGAAATTACATGCACAGAAGAATGATGAACAGGGTCATGGTTCATGGCAAACAAAAGACAAGTGCACACAGAGAAAGAGATAGATGGGGACAGGAGCAAAGGGACAATTTGCAGGGCAAGTACTTCCAAGAAAATAGGACGAATTTGCAAAATACAACTTTCCCAAGGTCTCCTTGAACTCCTTTTTATGGAGTACATTAATGCGCTTGATCCAACCCATCAGAAAGAGTGAAAGCACTCAGAGGAAGACAGAAAATGAGTCTTCCAAATAAAACTCAGAGTAAGTTCACTTTTTTTAGGGAAAGAGGGAAAAAGAGAGAGAGAGAGAGATACACCGAGAGACAGAGACACAGAGAAAGTAAGTGCCCCCTGAGCCCTTCCCCAACCCAGATGTGTTGGGTGTGGGTGGGGTAAACAGAAAACTGCCTCTGCACTCAACTTATATATATTTCTCTCAAACAGCCAAACACATATCATTGAAATCCCCTCCTTTCCTGTGGGAGAAACGTGTTTGAAATGTTCTTTCTTTGTTCCGGCATATCTCTTTCTGTTCTGGCTTGGCCTTGCGACTATTTGTTTCTTTTTCTATGTAAGCTGCACAAAACATCAGCATAATGGCCTTAGGTATCTGAAATTTCAAGGACCGAGAGAAACTTAACTGTGGCAGGGAGAGAGGAACACCCTGTGGGCACACTTTGTGAACTGAGGGCAGATTCTGGTCTGGGAATTTCAGACTGACCTCAAATGTTTCTGCTGGGCTTAGTTCTAAGCACAGGTGCCCGAGAGAATAATAACCTATGTTTAGCACTATGATGTTTGCACAGCATTTATCAGACATTTATTTTGAGCCCTACAACCACCTTGTGAAGTAACAACTGAAGATGAAATTTTCCATATTTTATAGATAAGGACACTGAGGTTCAGAGAGTTTAAGTGATTTGTCCACAGTCATACAACTAGTAAATGTCAGAGGCAGAACTGGAACCCAGGTCTTTATGACTCAAAAGACTATTGTTCCTTTTTGTGGTGGCTAAGAATTGGAAATTGAAAGGATGCCCATCAATTGGGGAATGGCTAAACAAGCTGTGGTCTGTAATTGTAATGGAAAATTATTATGCTGTAAGAAATGACAAGCAGGATGATTTCAGAAAAACTTGGAACATTACATGAACTGATTCATAGTAAGGTGAGCAGAATCAGGAGAACATTGTACACATTAGTAATAGCAATATTGTTTGATGCAGAATTGTGAATGACTTAGCTATTCTCAGTAATATAATGATCCAGGACAACCCCAAAGACTAATGATGACGCATACTATCTGCCTCCAAAGAACTGTTATTATTTGAATACAGACTAAAGCATGCTATGTTTCACTTTCTTTCATTCTTTTTCTTTTATTCAAATCTTCTTGTACAAAATGACTAATATGGAAATATTTTACATGATTGCACATATACAACCTATATCTGATTGTTTACCATCTCAGGGAGGGGGGAGGGCAGACAAGGAGGGAGAGAAGAATAGAATTTGGAACTCAAAACTTTAAAAAAAAATGTTAAATTGTTTTAACATGTAATTAGGGAATATATATGCATAATACACACATCATATGTATATATATCTATATATCTGTATCTATCTAAATTTAGATATAGATATATAGATATCATTGCTCTATCCACTACATTGTAAGATGATTGATCTCCTAACAGGAATAGAAATGTTAGGAGGAGGAGCTGGTTTGGAGGCCAGTAGTAGTAGTAGTAGTAGTAGTAGTAGTAGTAGTAGTAGTAGTAG